>NW_024582479.1:213876-243371 GCF_018398535.1 Haplochromis burtoni | reverse complement strand
AAAAAAAAGAAAAGAAAATTATGACCCAAACCATCCACTTTCAGCCACAGTCAGCTTGTCCTGCTGGCAGTTTATTCACTAATTAGTTTTGGCTTGAAATAAAATGCTTTCGATAATACAGTAAAATAGACATATTTTTTTGGAGTTTGCCTGATTGCCTGACTGCTATCCTTTGCTGTTCAGATGGATTAATTTTCTGCAATTTTCCAAAGTTGAAAGATTTCAGTGTTTACAGAAATTACTACACGCCTCGAAAGAACTGACTGTGCTATGAAAATGATAATAAAGTATAGCTGTACCTTTAACCCATGTGGTGATAAGTCTGAAAACAGGCTTGAGTAGTTTGAGTGTGGTTACTGTCCTGTATGCTTCCTCACATACAGTACATGCCCTTCATATGGAGGCCCTTAAGTCTGAAAATTCATTAAAAAATAACATCTATCCATTGCTGCTTTTTGAAATTTCCATTCATAATCACTTTAATCTCCATTTAACTCATAAGAATACTTATTGCCTGTGATGTGAGTAAGCAAGTGAATTATTAAAATTTTAAATCCCAAATCAGTTTGATACGGTTAAGCAAGACAACATTTTGACTACACTTTTAAAAAATGACACGTTCACACAGCAGTTTACTGTTGGAGTCCTCCACTGGGCTTCCTGCTGAACATGAATATGTGCAGTACAGGAACAGCAAACTCTCCCACACAAGTCAGAATATCCTCTACTTCACAGCTACATAACTGACACAGCTTCACTGAACAGCTTAAGCAAGAGATTTTTGTGTTGTTGCCCTCAGCTGGAAAAAGAGCTCCTGGACACTGATGCTTAATCACAGGATGGCACATGCTACAAGACGAATGTCCAGCGAACTTATTACCACACAGATCAAAGGTTATGTGTATGCATGCAAGCTAGCCTGCTCTCTGTGGCCTTAAGCAGCATCTTACTTCTAACATTGCCTTATTATATTACCAGCACAACACAGAGACTTCTCTCTCTGAGCTTTATGGATCTATTGATAAATTATCTCCAGTTTAATTCTCAGCAGATGTGCCTTGCAGCTGCTGCAACTACATCGCAGATTCATTCCACCCATGGCCAGTGATGTTAGACTGCTGGTGGAGTCACCGGCCCATTGCATCAATTATTCAAGAAAGCCGTGTGTTAGCATCTGTTCTGACGCTCATAGATAGAGAGGATACAAGTTTAGTTGTGATATGATTTGCACTTTGGGTACGGAAGTATGGATGCAACAGAGCCCATCAACACTGAATAACAGAGATAAAGAGGGACTGATGAGCGCAGATGCATCCATTTGTAGACGCGCTGCCTTGTTTTGTCGCATGTGAGAGAAATGTTCTCGTCTGCGTTTTATTTTTTGACTTTTTTTGTTTTGTTTTTTAGCTGACTCGTGTGTTAATTGATCACATCTCAAATGATTAATCCATAACATTTCATAACCCAGAAAACTGAATGTGCACGTCAGCAGACTACTGAGGCAATTGAAACACTTCGTTGTGCTCTAAATAAAGAAGTCACATTCAGATCCTTGCAAAAACAGATTATAAATGGAGAGTGCAAATTTAAAATTTCCTCTTTGTGTCTCGGCTGAACCTAGCTTCTTGGTGGTGTGTGATTGGAGATAGTGCTTGGGACCTGTCGTTGTCCTCCAGAGTGTGTTTCAGTGATCTTCCCTCATCTCTTTTAACTCCCTGTGTGTTTATACACCACTACTGTATTTAATCATTAGTAATTATTAAATTCTGGCTGTTTATCCTACACTGTGTCTTTGTCCCATCTCTCTCTACTCTCTTCTCTTACCCCTCAGCTCCAGTCGAACCCAGCGGATGGCTGCCCCTCCCTGAGCCTGGTCTATTCGAGGTTTCTTTCTGCTAAAAGGGAGTTTTTCCTTCCCACTGTCACCAAAGACTTGCTCATACTGTAAGAGGTTGTATGATTGTTGGGGCATCTTTCCAATGTTGTAGGGTTTTTTTAACAATATAAAGCACTTTGTAGTGACGATTGTTGTTAATTGGTGCTATAAAATAAAGGTGATTTGATTTTACATGATCAGGCTTTATAACGTTCAGTTTTCCTAAAAACATAGATGCCAAGCTACTAAACTGGAGGCTCTAGTGAATTATTAAATCTTACATCTGTAAGGGATCCACATGGGATCTCTCCTGTAACTTTTCAATGGACCAGTTTTTCCCCTTATATGGTTACTGGTGACATGACAGAGGTTTGCTGCATCTGAATGTGTTTTTAATGAACATGACTTGCAGCCATGTCCTCTGAATTTTAGGTCCCATCGCCATTGCAACCAACCATTTAGATGCTTAACTCCTGGAGGGACAGCCGTGTTTAGTTTCAGCAATCAAGCACATTAGTATGGAAAAGTATGAAGTCTTACAAGTGTGGGTAAAATGGATCATGCAGGGCAGTCTGAGTCTTGTATCAGGCACTTAGTGAATTGAGAGAAGAGTCTGAGAATGAAACTCTGAAATCTGTTCAAACTTCTCTGTTGTGGTCCTGGTTATATTAGCTGGTTTCTTGTGTTTCCTCCTCTGTTCCTCTACCTTCAGTGTCCCCCTGTCTCTGCAATCACATTTTGTGTTAGTGATGTCATGGCTGTGTTAGTGTTTTGTCTTTTGATCACTTCATGCTTTAAAGGTTGGGGTTTTTTGTTTTCTTCGGCTTCGGGATCGATCGTGGCTCAAGAGTTGGGAGTTCGCCTTGGAAGGTTGCCGGTTCGAGCCCCGGCTTGGACAGTCTCGGTCGTTGTGTCCTTGGGCAAGACACTTCACCCGTTGCCTACTGGTGGTGGTCAGAGGGCCCGGTGGCGCCAGTGTCCGGCAGCCTCGCCTCTGTCAGTGCGCCCCAGGGTGGCTGTGGCTACAATGTAGCTTGCCATCACCTGTGTGTGAATGGGTGGATGACTGGATATGTAAAGCGCTTTGGGGTCCTTAGGGACTAGTAAAGCGCAATATAAATACAGGCCATTTACCATTTATTTGTTTTTATTATAGTTTCATTTCTGACTTTTGGACTTTTCTTTTCTCTCCCGCCCTCAGGAGATTCACCTGTGTCTTGTTCTGCAATCAGGCAGCAGTGTACATAGAGTGATATGTTCCACCATGTTTGTCTCTTCTTTCTTGTGCTTCCTGTGCTCCATTTGTGAATTTTTTAACTCTTAATTTATCCAACAAAATGTTACATTTATGTTCAATTTGTCTAGCCCTGTAGCTATCTGGCTATATTTTTAATTTAAATCACTGAAATTGCCAAATGAAATGAAATTTGATAAGCCACCAACTAAAAGGTTCCTAGTAAGAAAATTCATGGAATTATGAAGTTTTCTATGAATTTCTCCTTAAAATTAGGGGGAAATCTTTGCATTAGTAAGAAAGATTCATTAAAAGGACTTTTACGATGCTTACGAGTTTCGTAACCAGAACAAAAAGTGATGGAGAGACAAAGAGGGCGTAGGAGAAATCCTTTCCAAACGCTGAATGACACTGAGTTAATGAAATGCTACAGATTAGATCATGCAGGGATGATGTTTGTGGTTGCAATCTCATTACATCTCCTACCCAGTGCAGTAATGCTGTAAAGCCTGAAATGAAAGTGATCACAACACCAAGATATTTGGCAAGTGGAAAAATGCAGCAGTGTAGCAATAATGATTTGGGTCTGTCACAGCTTTCCATCGGCAGAGTGATCATACAAATGATTACAGCTCTTTCACATCCTCACATTGTGATGCATTTCATTTAATTTCCACTGGACGTCCACACCTTGCACTCTCACAAAAGGCTATTCGTGGGCATGGCAGGCTTGGGCTTGTTGGGTGTAATTGATGGGATTCACATGCGCATCATAGCACCATCACAAAATAAACACATTTTTGTAAACAAGAAGCGTTACCACAGTAACAGTGTGCTTTTTTTTTTCTGTGTATGAGATTTTGGACATCGCTCCAAGATGGCCATGCTCAACACAAGCCTCCAGAACACTTTCTGAAAATGGCTTAAGAAAGCGTTTTGAATCACATCTGCCAACTGGTGAAAAGTCAATGTAAATGTCTACAAGGAGATTTTAGAGCCTCTTCATCTGCTGATAGGTTTTATGGACATGCTGATTTCCTTCCCAGCAAGACTTAGCACCACCCCACAGTGCCAAACCCCTACCAAATGGTTTGCTGACCATGTTATTACTGTGCTTGACTGGCCCGCCAACTTGCCTGACCTGAATCCCATAATGAATCTGTGATCTACGGGGTATTGTCAAGAGAAAGATGAAAACCCCTGACCGAAAAAAAAAATATTAAAAAGGCCACAAAGCAGAGCAACCTGGGCTTCAATAATACCTCAGCAGTGCCAGAAGCTGATCACCTCCATGCCACGCTTCACTGATGCAGTAATTCATGGTAAAGGAGCCCCAGCCAAGTCCTGTAGTTGGACATTTCTGTTTTGTGAACCTTTTTCATTATTATTTGTTTTGTTTTATCCTTTTGATTTTTAATATTCTTATGATTTGAGATACAGAATTTCTGTTTTACATGAGCTATAAGCTAGAATTACTATTTCAGTTTAACCTGTAATGAATATAAAATATATCAACGTTTACCTGTTTGAGTTGAATTAAAAAAGATGGACCCCTATATGAAGTCAAATGGTCCAAAGTGAAAGCATGGGTCATAGCTGAACAGGGACTTGGCTAACTAAAGAGAAGGTTTTGACATGGAGAGCTGCAGCTCACACCAAATTAGGTTCACAAAGTCATTAAAGCTTCTGCAATACCACACAAATCCTGGAAACTTTCAAGCACAATTATAGTGACAGTGATGAGGATGATAATGAAGATTGCCGCACTCCACAAGTGAGGAACTTAATCCAGAGTGGACGGCTGTATACAGAGCCCAATTTTTAAATTTGCATTTCACCCAAGTTACAAGCCCAGTTTTGCCTGGATTGAACATACGGTTTGTGACGCGTAAACGAAAACCACTCTGAAAGAAAGAGACACAAATGTATAATATCTAGGTGTTGGTTTATTTGCATTTAGAGGCTTGATGTAACTCTGTAACACTGCTCCTGTACTCCTTTTTGCTGTTGGAGGCCATCCATCCACATTTCTTCTCCATCAGATTGATGCTAGAGCAGCACCAGTATCCCAGGGACTCTCCTCAAGGTGAGATTTGCTCACCATCATACAGAAAACTAGAAAAATATTTGTCCACTTTATCATTTTTTCAGTCATTTCACTGAAAACCACAGTGACAACATGCCTGTGGTTATAGCCTTCTGTGAGAAATCATCTATGTTCTATAGCAGACAGTTACATGAAATCTGTTCCTTATACATCTTAAGCTGCTTATTGTTGTAAACCAACTTGATCTTTGTTGCATTTCCATCAGCTGAATCATGTAATTGTCTCTGCTATTCCTCAGCCTGAAGATAAATGAATGTTTCTGAGTATTTAGGGGATTTTAACACAGCCTTAATGATTCCGGACATTATAAATTATATGTCTTCACTATGTGACTATAAAAGCAGTTGTAGATTAAAGTAACACTAATTATGGTTTATTACTAGTTACTGAACATTGCACATACATTGTTTATAATACCAGGATTTAACAGAGACTATTTAACAGAGATTTAACTCGGTGCAGTTAAATCCTACAAATTTAACTCTACATTGAATGCACATTATTTCAGATTACATTTTTATTTCCGTTTTTCTGACAGAATGTGTCACACCTACAATACCCATGTCAGCCACACCTCCTCACTGAGGTAAATATTTTAGTTTAAAGGGCTCACAAGGGGTCACATACTGTACCACCCCTGCTTCAATCCTTAATGAATGTGTGAATAGTATCTGGCATAATCATCGGTGTCAGGGAGGAGCCTAAAGCTGTACACTTTTGTGCTACTGAAGCTAGATTTTGGAGCTAGAATTTCACTGTTAACCTCATAGGTATGTTCTGATTAGGTGAACTAGTAAATACAAGCCGCATAGATTTAAAAAAAAAAAATCACAAAAGTCAACAACAGTGAAAGAGTCGAAAGATAAGAGCTACTGAATAGCTTTGACTTGATATCTTGAAGAATTTCTCAAATAACTATGATAAATAAAGTATTTTGTTATCTTGTGTAGATGACACAGCTTAGGGAGCTCGGAGACAAGCCTTGACACAGAAAGGAGTCGGTTCTGAAAATGATTCTTTGGGTTTTACAGATACGCCCAAGGGATGTCTTCCTTGAACCCACTTCTGAATTCTCCAGGAGGAGCACAGAGATTTTCGTGTAGCCTGTAGCCTTGTATAAGTGCCAGCAAGTCTTTCTCTCAAAACACTTGTAAACTAAATGAAAGTTCAAGTGCCCACTACAGAGAGATGACATCAGAAAAGAGACAAATGATAGAAAAACTCTGCTCGCTGCTTTTTGGTTGTGGACGTTATTACACATGCTCTTTGATCCAGCTCATGTCTCCTCAGATGCAGGAGTTAATTAAGGGAAAAGGCTCAGCCCCTCCCGACTAGTCCTTTATGGTATACTCCACCCTGCCATTTACTTGTATCCATCTGCTAATTAATGAAGTGCCATGAAAGGGTTACCCAATCAAATCACTGGACACATAAATCAAAGACTTCCTTTCTTTTTGGTTGCTGTCAGTATTATTAGAGGAAAAGAGTGATGACTACTATTGAAACATTGTGCTGGGTCATTTACCTATGTTTGAATGTTCCTGTTCGTGACCTGAATGCTTCCTATTTGCAAAGGTGCCTCCAGCGTGCGCCAGCGCATCACTGTGCATGCGCGCAGACGTGCAAAGACACCTTTGCGCGTGTTTTTGTTTGCAGATTGGTACGTACACATTTATGTGGCGCTGCTCAGTTGCACAGAAGCTGGGCTCATTAAGCAGATTAATTTGAAAGATTAAATGAACGTGGGAAGGATGAAAGAAATGAGAGGGGACAGAAGCCATGACAGCAGAGAGGGAACGAGAAGATGAGATCGGCAGGGAGAATGATGGACAGCTGTGTGGGATAGTAAAGAGACCTGAGTGGAAGAGAGAAATGGAGAAAGAGAGGAAAATAAAGATAGGAGGAGGCTTCTGGGGAGCAAAAGAGAGCGAGAAAGTGAGTGAAAGCAGGTAGGCGGCAGAGGAACATTAAAAACTGAGACAGCAGAAAGGAAGGGGATATGAATGTGTGATCTTCTTGTGGAGGATAATGGCTCCCCTCTACTCTCTCCTCTATTGCTCACTGAAGGGCAGAAGTATCTGTGGGCAAATATGTATCAGACTCTGGGCAGCTTAGGCAATTTCATGGCGCTAAGGAAGATGATGATAATCCAGTTAAATTGAAAAATGGGAATGACGATGGATCCTCCTTCATCCTGTAATTAATCCTTTCTTACATTCATGCATCCAGATAGTCTATGTGATTAGGATTGACTGAGGATAATACTTACCCTCAGTGTCGCCCGGCTGAGAAATTCCTCTCTGGCCTGTGATATACAAAAGAACGTTTATTTCGAGCTTTATGTTCGGCGAAACAGGCCTGAATTTACATAGCAGGACTGAAAATGTGCTTCGTGATGCTTGGTCATAAATAAATCACTACATTTTTGCGGGCCCTCTAGTGTTTAATGGAACAGTTAAATGGAGAGTCTGTCACGGTCCTGGGTCGGTGACCCAGTGTTGAGTTTCTTGTGTCTCAGAGTTTTTGTATTATGATCTTAGTTCTCTTTGTTGCCGCAGTTTATTGTATAGTCTAGTGTCTTAGTTTGGCTTTCTTGTATTCTGTTTAGTTCACTGAGTATTTAGTAGCTGCCCTCTGTGTCTCTTTGTTGGTCTCTGTGTTTCTTAGTTGCTCTGTCTCCCCTAGTCAAGTCTGCGTCTGTGCTACTTCCTGTTTTACTTTGAAGGTCTGTGTCTCATCTGAGTGTATCCTACTTTGCTTCCTTGTCTCTTCCGTTCTGATGTCTCCCAGCTGTGCCCTCCCTCTGTGTCTCATTCCCCTCGTTCCTTCCAGTGTATTTAAACCCTGTGTTTCTCTGAGTCAGTGTTGCGTCGTCCCTCAAGCTGTGTGTTTCCTCGTGTGCCTCTCTGCAAAGTGTAAGTTTATATTTTCCCAGTTTAGTTTTGTATGCTTTTCCCCTGTCAGCAAATAAAGCTGAGTTTTTTGAGTTCATCCCTTGAGTCTGAGTGCCTGCATCTTGGGTCCAACTCCTGCCTGCCACACAGCACTTCCTGACAGAGTCATGAGGACAGGGAGGGGAAGTACAGAGGTCTCGCCCTGTTTGTATGTGTGATGAAAGAAAGTTTCATTGGGAGGCAAAAGCACATGTCCAAAAGGCTAGATTACTTTGATTTGGTATAAATACAAGTATAATGTTCCTTATTGTGGTTAGATCAAACATTATAATGCAGAGAAGGAAAAATTAAGTGAAATATTTGTTGAGAAATACGCAAAATGAGTTATTCCTTTCAAAGCCTTTAAATAATCCCAGTAGGATTCTTGGTTTTGTTAGTGTGGGAGCTGTTTGTAGAATAAATTATGGTGTCACTTTTTTTTCTTTTCTAAATGACATTTAGCCCAGCAGCTTATTCATTTGTGTATCTAAATGAATTATTTTTCTCTCAAGAACATTGCCTAAGATGTATTTAACCCTTTAAAGCTGGTAGGAGCGGACACGCTTCGTTTTGCTTAACTATTTTTAAATCCTGGTAGCACTGCAGCCACGTAAGCTAGCGCAATAAAAAAAATTTTTTTTGCATATGAAACCGGAGGAGTTGTACTTACATCTTATGCCATCAGCTTTTCCTAGGTCACAGTTTCCTTCCACATATAGCTTTGCAAAAACTGCATAAAAAGCATTTGTAGCAACAAAAACATAATATTCCAAAAACACGCTTTGCCGATCCGATCAGCTGTTGGTAACACTTCATACGTCCATCAGCGCGAACTATCGCGAACTATTGCGGAAATGTAGGGGTTTTTTTAACCATCAGGGCCTTATGAGCCTATACTGGTGTTTTTAAAAGTTATGTTTGACTTTCTGTGACGTTTCTGGGATACTTAGGACTCATATTGCACTGCTGGAAATAGTTTATTTTGATGCACATGCTGCTTTTTTGCAAATTTGCATTATAATATTCATTTTTGTTTTTCCTGCAGTATATAAAAATTGGTGTATTTAAAAAATAAAACTATGAAGACACTAAAATACAAACTAAATTTCCTGTGGTGGGAAACTATTTTGTGCAACTTTTTGTATTTACAGTTTTGAGGGATAAGCCTCTTAAATTTCTCTAACTAGAAATATATGTTAAAAAACAAAAACGATTTTAAATTTTTTTGTAGGTTATTGCACTGTTTTGCAATTTATGTAATTACTATGCACTTAATGCATAGATTTTATTAGAATTTGGGCTATAATGGTTGTATTGATGTATATCAACTTGAAATGCGCCCAAAAATGGCACTACAGCATGTAAAAATATAATATAAGCTCTGGCGGACTTGGTTCTATGGTAGGGTTAATTTTCTAGCATCTTTGCATTTTTGAGAGGACATGTCTATTTATGCAAATGTGAAAAGACTCAAATTCACACAGGGGTGAGCCAACAACATGTTTTAAGTGGGGAAAGAATATCTAAGCCATCCTTCAACCATTAATGCACACACACACACACACATACATACACAAAGGAACAGGTCATAATGAGAAAATAAGAAAGCTGTTAAACTGGTATTAAAAGATCACAGATTAATCAGATCTGTGCATGTTATGTTACTTGATGCTAAATAGAAATTAAGAATACATTAGATCGTTAACCATAAAGTCTTTATATACTGTGAGCTGGTCTTTTTTGTGGATTGTCATCTTTTGTGGTGAAGAAGCTCGTGTGGTCCTGAGATCCCAAGAGCAGAGCCATCCAGAGTTTATGCTCCTGGTAATGTCACCCACTGGAGTAAGGAGAAGAAGGATGCTGACTTTGTGGGTGCATGAAAATCACTAGGAAGGTGGATGAAAGCTACAGCAGAAAAGCGATCCAAGTCTTCTTGTATTCCATGCCAGTGAATCCTGGGCCTGTTCTGGGAAGGATCATGCACTGATTTAACCCAGCCATGGTTGGACCACGAGCTTGGATAAATGGGGAGGGGTTGCATGAAGGACAGTTAAAACAAAACATTCGGATCATCAAAATTTAGGCTTATATTCCAAATTGGTCGGGGCCCGGGTTAACGACTACCACAGGCAGTGTTGGTCAAGTTACTTGAAAAAAGTAATCAGTAACTAATTACTGATTACTTCCCCAAAAAAGTAATCCCGTTACTTTACTGATTACTTATTTTCAAAAGTAATTAATTACTTAGTTACTTAGTTACTTTTTAAAAACACGATTTACAACCTGAATAGGTGATAAAGCGATAGATCTTTCAGCCCAATTCTACTTTTTCTGCATAATCCATCATACAAAATGTAATCAAATGGAAAAGTCTCTTTTTTTAACTTGTTTTATTAGTTTTAATCTTTTAACTTTATGCATCAAGCAAAAATTTAATTATATGCAACATTCTCTGACTGGAAGAAATTAGTTTAACATTTAAACCTATTTTCTGCACATTCCAGCACATAAAATAAATTTTTTTTTGTGTTTACACTCAGTCTTTCAAATAGATGCAAGTAAAACACAGCAGAAAATAAATAAAGTCAAAGACTCAGCGGTCCTGTTGCTCTATTTTCACCTGTAAAGCAGGAGTGGGGTAGGCGGAGGTTTACCCTGGTGCAGGTGTGCCGCGGTCAGTGGAAGAATCCGCGAGTTTCTCTGTGAGTTTCCCATTACGTCGTAGCTACTCGGTGCTTGTTGGAAGTTTAGGGGTTTTTTCGCTGTAAAAAGAAGTTTTCTTCCCACGCACAGCGGACACTAATGTTTTTGTCACTTTTTATGGAATCAAACTCAAAGTAAGGTCAGTACTTCCACGCTTTAAACGCTGCACGCTCATACTCTCTCTGCACTCGATATGTGATCCATTGTTGATCTGCACACAGCTGTTGTCACTAACGGCGCACTCGCTTACGTCACTGTCATGAGACATTCTCGCAAAAAAATCACGGTTTTAGTAACGCAGTAACGCAGCGTTCCTACGGGAAAGTAACGGTAATCTAATTACCGTTTTTGCAATAGTAATCCCTTACTTTACTCGTTACTTGAAAAAAGTAATCAGATTACAGTAACGCGTTACTGCCCATCTCTGACCACAGGTGATGTTGGGGAGCCGGGTGCTGGAAGAAATTGATATGCAGGTTGATAAGTGAGATCACTCTACCTGATTTTCAACACAGAAGCCGATGCTGTGTGTAATAAAATCACTATATATTCTCCACATGTAGTTTCCCCATGAGTGACCTGAATAGTCGTCGTTAGAGGAAAATACTATTTCAGGTTTTTAAAAACGTACGTCTTTTAATGACATGGATAACACGGTAGGTGTGCTTTAGTGGCTTCGCCCCTTCTAACTTGTTTTATTGTATCTCAACAAAAACCTTCACCTTACCTAATGTAGTCCTCCTCCTCTCATTTGTGTCTCAAAGAAAGCACAGTGGACATTTTCTAGATTTATGAGGGACAACAACTTCTTACAGGCACTGCTTAAAGATTGCGAGTGGGATATGCCTTACTAAATCTAAGAAGTGACATTTTGAAGGTCTGACCCTTCTGAAGGGTACATTTATCTTTCCAAAAGCACCATGCTATTGTGGCGCTTTCTATCTTGAATCAGCTCACAGTGGGAGCCTCTTAAAAAGATGCCCTTTTGTTGTTTTTTGTAACAAAGAATAGGCCATTCAATTTGGGTTACAGTTCAGATGTTCTATACACTTTGACATGTCCCAAAAATGGCACACTGAACTGATTAAATATGATTTAGGAGCACGTATTCAGACTCAAAAGTTCATCCATCTACCCATTTTTTTAAACTGCTTATCTAATTCGGGGTTATAGAAGGATGGAGTTTATCCCAGCTGTTATTTTTGGGAAAGGCAGCGCACGCGCAGACAGGTCACATGTCTATCACAGCCTCAGCTAAAAAGCCATTGTTGTCTGTGCAGTAAAAACAAGTCCTTAAAGACAAGCAATAAGTTCGAGATCTATGCATATTGTTCCTGTACATGCATATGGATTTGTAGAATCTGTAGACAACATTTTAAGCACTGGAAGCTTTCTGGTTTCTATTCTGCTCATGTCTGAGTGCTGTTGACTGGTCATGTTTGAGCAGACAATGTATGTATAATCAGTTTAGTGAGCAAATGTGGAATAACATTTACCAAAATGCAATCTCAGAACCACTGAATACTGACTGATGATGACATAGGCTTTTATTAGCTTGTTAAAATGCATCTGCATTTATAGACAATGACAGATGGACAAAACAGAAAGTCTTGAAGTGAACGTCCACTGTCCAGATTTCTTGGCTGCATTGAAAGCATCCTAAAATTGCCTATTTCCCAGAGAAGTTAAGTTGGCAGACTAACCGAATGATTTGCTGATCGGAAGATCTCTGACTCTGCCCCTGAAATGTTATCAAACACACAGCAGACTTAAATAGTCCAACATATGTAATCATTTCAGTCCACCAAAGCTGTTGATGGCTGTCTGTTTTCAGACCAGGATAATAAAGGTGAATAGAGAGGAAACCAAGACCCCGATGGTCACACTTGCATGATAATGCTGGTCCTCTGAAGCGCTGCAGCAAACAAGAGACTGAAAAACAGAATTTGAAAAGCGCTTTTGTCGAATGCCAATGATTGTTCATCAGTGACCTGTAGTATAAAAATAAAAACTACACAGACCAGTTTGTGAAATCCAGGCACACATGACTTAAACCTGCCTAGAGAACATGCTTAATGAAATCTGTAAGTATATGTTCAGATGTTAGGGCCTTTACCTATCAGCCTATCAAAATGAGAAAAAGATGCAGCAATTTACTGAAAGATGTGGAAGCAAAATACAGAACATAAAGCAGAGAGTCATTATGTGGAGGCTGCCTTCATTCTGTACCACATCCTGAACTTTATTAGGCAAAATCCCCCCTTGGGTAGACTTTGGGTTTGCTTTGGCTAAACTGAAGCTACATTACTCAGGTCGTTGCTGGATTTTTCATATTTCTTAATAACATGACTTTCATATGCTGTAGATTCTTCTTTTGTCCTCCACTTGTCCATTTTCCTTTAATTTCTTTAAGGATGCCCTGCACACCATGCAGAGATAGAGGGTGAGATAAAGAGTGTTAACTGTGGTATTTTTGATCGATTCGGCTAAAGAAATAAAAGCAAAAAATGTGTCTTTTTGTGACAGGCTGGAAGGAACAGTGCATAAAGATGCCATTTAAAAAGAGTTCTTTGCTAAGTTGTGTATTATGTGTAGACACAACACTGGTTCACCTCTGGTGACCTCAGGTGCTTCTTTTGCAAATAAACCCCTTTAACTCCTCTCACAAAGTGAAAAAGGAACAACTGTGTGAGCACAAAGAAAATACAACGAAAAAGTCCGAGAATCTTAACTCTTTCCAGCTGTGGATAGATTTCTCTCTTACTACTATTGACTGAAACATCTAAAAATATCTCTGCACTTCATTGCATTTACCCTGAACAAACACATCAGGAAACACGTGGGCAGAATTTACACACTGGGGTGTAGAGTAGCATTACTTATTTATCAGGCCAGATGGAATTTCAAAATGAGATGCTGAGAGCATGGTCAGTCAATAACTCTAGTTTCCCCGAAACAAAACAAAAAAAGCAAGAAAAAAAAGAGACAAATAAAGATAGTTGTTCAGCACGTGAAAACAGAAAAATGATAGATACATACTACAGTGCCGCAGAAGGACTGGGACCAGACCCGCGTGCACTCCAGCGGCTCAGCGGCATTGCACTCTGTTTACTTGCAAACTGATGATTCCATTAATGTTAATTTAAAAGGAGAATCAAAAGAGGAAATGGAATATTTTCAAAAGCCCAGAGCAGAGCACACTTCTCTGAACTGTTCTCATATGAATAAGTAATCAGGGAAAAGGTTAAGATGTGTCATTCTTATGCTCATGGGATGAATCTCTAACACCAAAGCGACTGATTTCTGAGCCCGCTATTGTATTGGTAAGAACTGGGAGAGCACCTTCTTTTTCCACTGAGTTGTTTTTATGTATATCAGTGAGTAAGAACAAGGTCAAAACAGGACTTTGACTCTAAAATCCTCGCGTGACAGACTAAAGCAGGGATTTTGCATTTGTTGTTGTGGACCCAGATCCGTAAAATTTGCAATTGTGCAGAAAAAGTTTCAAATTCCATTTTATTAATTAGTAAGCAACAATATAAATGTTTAACTGAAAAAAAACTAAATTCATAGCTAGAGTTGAGCCCCAGGTGCTATATTATGTTCCTTTGCGATAATCCTAATTTATACTGGGCCTCTCTTCAGTTCACGTACTGTCTGAAACAAGGCATTTCATCTCTCTTCAGTCTTCTAAATGGCTGCGCTTAGCAAACAGGAAGTTTTGAAACGCTCGACTGGTGGTATTTGTATTTGAGCGTCACCCAAATTATGTCACTCTTCACTGTGCAGCTTATGGATCTTAAGTGAAGCTCCGTCATTCAGTTTAAGCCCTCTTTGTTTTTCTTTGAAATGTGCTTTATGTCAGGAGTTAACAGGTTTTGGATTCGTCACATGTGTGGAACGTCTTAAGGGATGTGTGCTGTGATACAAAGCTTAATGTAGCCCATGATGATAGAGACCCCCTCATTAAATCTCAGACATAAATATCACAGGCTGTGCAGGATAGCACTCCCTGTAGTCTTACATTTCCACCCTATGATCCGCTGACTGATGATGTGGGGCTTTGGGACTGTGATTCGCTATGCTGGAGCTCCTGTTTGTAACACAGTAGCAGGAAAACAACATAGCAATTGAAGAAAACTGAGTAGAGTGCGAGCATTGATAACATAAAATAGCATAAGGATGTCCATCCATTTTCCTAACTGCTTATTCATTTCAGGGTCACCGGAGGGCCTGGAGCCTGTTGCAGCTGTCGTAGGCTTTTAGATATCATTATAGTGATTAGAGAGGCTAAACAATGAGCTGGTGCTTACTGGTGGGAATACTTCTGGGAGGTAGGAACAGAATCTTCATCTCCGGCGCAGATATGAGGATGAACGTGGATACTGACAAAAGACGCAGACTCTACGGCTCCATCTTTGCTTGACCATCTTTTCGTAAAGATCATGAGCATCTGATTCTATCACAACCAGCCAGGTCTAATGATGGCACGCGTTAAATCTGTTTGCTTCATGTATTTCATGTGTGATATCTTTTTTGGGAGGTTCTAAAGGATGTACTTCATTAATATTAAATGTAATATTACTGTGTACACTACACTTCATTTCCCCTTCTTGTTTTGTTCAGGTGTTCGATGAAAGAAAATCAGCTGGCTTGATGTTGTGCACATCAGGACTGATTGCTGTTATCCAAACAATCACAAATCTATCAAAGAACAGTCTAATCTAGTCTTCTTTTGTCCACGAGTACTGACAGGAATGATGACAGACAGCTATAGCTAAAAAACAAAATAAAAACAGTTAAAGTGGCTTTTGGATAAGAACTTTTTGTAGCTTTAATGTAATGGCTTTAACAGGTATTGCATTACAGCTGTTTTAATATCTAGTCCCCACATACAGTTTCCAGAGAGTTATTTGGATGCTGCAAGGCCAGAAGAAAACTAGTCAATAAAATATCAAGTCAAATCAGTACATCCTCAGTGCTGCTGTGTGGTTCCAAATCATAAAGCGAGGCAGCTTCGAAGCGGACCTCTGCATCCACTGCCTGCCAATGTCCTGTGCACCCCGAGGTAACTGTAGCATGTAGCTATAACCACTGCTGGATAGCAGGAAAGATTAAACATAAATCTGGAGAAAATTTAATCTGGACTTTACACAGTATGCACATTGTCGTTTCTGTTGGATGTGCTACAGCTGGAAGTTCATCACACTCTTGTACAGAACAGTGTTAAAGAACTGTGGATCAAATCTGGAAATCTTATCAGACTAAATGATGAGATGATGTCATCAATTGGAGCATAATTTTCCATTTCTTAGCCAATAGCAGACAAACTGATTAATGGATTCTAAGAACAGCAGAAACCTGTCCTCTTCATTGAATTCTGTTTAATCATTTCAGAGTACTATCACAGTTTCTCTTTATGTGTGGGCTTTGCCAGATTCCAGATTCCCACATATGCAGCAAAAGGACTCTGTAGGGGATTTTATCCTAATTTCCCACTAAATGAGAAAGCTACAGCAGAACTTTGGCTTGTTTTGCTTGTTTGTTGGTACCTTAGAGCAGCGGTCCCCAACACGGGCCACGGAGTCATATGGTACCAGGCCACTGGGTCTTTTCCCGTGTGTTATGAATAAATCTTCTGTGTTTTTTGGTACCGGTACTGGTTTTATTTTGTTGTATTTATCCGTGACACCTTAAAGGGCAGTCCACGAAAATATTGTCGGACATAAACCAGTCTGTGGAGCAAAATAGGTTGGTGACCGCTGCCTTAGAGGGCTTTTTCTCATGTTTGCTGTCCTATGGGTGTACCTATAAGCAGTTTGTTTTGGAGGTCACTAGGCATTAAGCCAAATATGTTTAATGTATCGGAGCTTTACTATCTTGCATGTCATTTGCATCTGATTTACATTTAATCTTAGCTCAGCTGTGCTATAGGTACAATTAGTGTCCCAGTTTTAAGGCCTTATTTCATACAATGTGTTTTCTCAGATATTTTAAAACTGGTAACAATACCCATCTACTAGTGTCTGTATCTGGGTCTTCTCTACATTATGACACAAAATTTCTAACGTATGATTACCACAGCGTGAGTCACTGGCTGTTTTTTTATTATTTATATAAATTATTATCAATTATTTATCTAATAATTTGCGACTATTCAGGTGGGAGCAGGTTACAGCAGATCTAAGGAGTATGAACTTTGTCCAAGATTTCACTTCACGTTGTTCTAGTTTCAGAAACGTCTTTGTATTTCCACTGAATAGCTTTAATGTCTGCAAAATTTAATAGCATTAGCATTATTTTTACCCCACCTATTAGGAAAAACAATCAGAATACACAAACTACCTGCAGGGGTGTATGCTTATTATTGATCTTTTAAAATTAATAAAGTGTATTTCCTACAATTATCCACAGAGTTAAACTACTGTAGGTGTTGCAGCTGTTTTTATGCATTTGGGTTCATCTGGATTCCAGTCTCTCCTAATGCAGGACATGCCTTTTTAATTACTGAAAAGTTATTGTTCAAGAATGACACTCCTGCAACTCTCACTGTGGTCTAAAGGGCACAGTTCAGTTTGAACATCCTGCTGTATTTTCTGTTATCAGCATTTGTTAAGCTTCCAGAGCGCCGAGCCTTTAAAATGGCTTGCAAAACTGTCAGCATCACTACCGTTGGCCCTGTAAACTCATCCAAGTAATGAGCAATGCCCTAATGGCCCACTTTAAACTCCTCAAAGTATCTCTGAGGTTGTCTTTACCTTTCTCTTTACATTTAATGTTATTTTTTTCAATGTATAATACCTTCCTTCCACGCAATGATAATAATAGAATCTGGTAAAATCGTAACACTTCATTAAATCTATGTCTCATGCACCAGGATAAGAGACAATGCACCTGACAGAGCCTCGGGTCTTTCAATGCACTACTTTGCAAACCTGGGATTTGTAGGACTCACAGAAAGCTGCAGGCTGGTAATTAAGCTGGATAGCTAAATAGCTATTAACCCCACTGTTTTCACTGTTACTTGCTAATATTATAGACTTTAATTGGACTCCTTTGGGTGTTTTCGTGGCCTAATTCTGTCTTTTCCATGGAAAGTAAGACAGCACTTTGGTGTAGCAAGCTACTATCATAAAGCCTCTTTAGGAGACTCAAGTTTAGTTCTCTGCTGATAACAAAACAAGTGCTTTGTGTTGTCTTGTTTTGCTCTCTATGTATTTTTCTGTATATTCACGGTTTGAGTGGCTACTTCTATAACAATGTCACCTAGAAAAATTCCTCTTATTCTTCTTCGTATATGGACTCAGGCGACAGAGCTCCTTTACTTGTAGAATGACGTGCAACCTTGTAGCACTGACAGTGCCTAGCAAACAACGACTATGCAAATGAGGAAGGATTGATCCTTCCTCTGAACTGCTCTACCTCCTAAACACTACTTGCCAATGTTTTTTCATTGTTTTCCAGGCGAGACACAGCGGGCCTTCAAAGACGAGCAGCGAACACCGACAAATACAAATTACGGGATTGACATGGGCCATGGAATAGCAGAATGTGTGAAGAGCAGATGAAAGGAGAATATAGAGAAGATGAAGAAGGGATGGGTGACGATTCCTTTCATGATGCATTGGTTTGCCGCATCCCCTATGGTGCAGCTGTTTGTTATCTGTCAGAGTCACAGCACCATGCAACTGAGGGAGTGCAAATGATGCAAACTCATCCTCACTGCATTGACACTTATTAACATTGAACTGGAAAGGCACTCGGAGAGCACATTCTCCTTCAAGGCTAATGCCCGTTTTAGTATTTTCTTTTTTCTCTTTTTTTTTAAGAAATTGATCTGGAGCACCAACTGAACTTATTGACTTCTTCCATCACCCAAGCTTTACAGTACCTCTCCATCTAGTTTTGGTTTGTCTGACTTGCAAATAAACAGTGCTGCTTCTCAACTTGGCAGAAGAAAATCAGTAATGGGGATGATGATTACCCCTTGATTATCACAAACAAAGAATGGCAATGATCACATAATTCCAGCTTGGATCTCTCCTGGTGGAGAAATAAATGGAGCTTAGAACCATGTATATCGAAAATGATCAGCTTAATTGCTCTGAATGACACGTTACCCAAATACCAGTCAGAAACTAAAAAGGCTTAGATTCAGGTCAAATAAAGCAAGGAGTGAACAAATAACTATAGTAGTGGATGGTATAAAAGTCAAAACACATTTTTATTCAATTAACTCAGATTTATGAATCAACTTTTATGCTTTACATTATTAGGGATGGGGTTGTACATGTTTTGTGCCATTACAGCAAATGCCTATAAATATCATCACAGAAAACTAAACTCAGCACTCTAACATGTTTCTGACAATCTATAAAGCGCTGTGCAAAAGTCTTGAGCCACATCTTAGGTTGGGGCTTTTGGAGGCCAATCTACAACTGATAGAGGTCCATTGTGCATTTTTCTGTTCAAGCATACTTGTGCATCGGCAGTGTGTTAGGGGTCATTGTCATGCTGAACAATGACGATCACCACTGGCCTAAATGTTTTACGGATGTTTTACAGATGTCTGCAGACACTCAGTGTTGCACCGCTCTCTTAACCTCCTGTAACTTGAACAAAACACCTAAAATTGTAATTTTTCAGTCTATAAGACCTGTTGTCACTGATTTATTTTATTTTTTTCATCCAGTTCTTGTGTAATGTGGCATACCTCAGCCTTTTCTCACTGTTTCCTTTCTTTAAGAATGGCACTTCTGATGAGGCTTCAGTGAAGAGGAAATGGATCAACTAAAAGGCCAGATATATTTCTCAGGTCCTGAGTCTGTTTTGTTTTTTTTTCTTCTATTTCTTAAGGATATGACTGTCAGATACTTCAGGTGTCGTTCATCTGCTATAGCTATTGTTAGGCCAGCTACTTCTTCTTTTGTCCTACACTTGTTGAGCTTCAAGACATATTGCACATCATTGGGAACAAACCTTGTGTTTTTGCCATGCTGCTGGTAACAAAACACCTAATGATACAATTAAAAATTGGTTCTGTGTTGTTACACTATCTTTTGTTGTTACACTATCTTTTGTTGTTACACTATCTTTTGTTGTTACACTATCTTTGTTGTTACACTATCTTTGTTGTTACACTATCTCTTACCGTACATTACTAAATCTCCATTTGCACTATTTGCCTATTTGCACTACTCTGCCTGGTTTACACCCAATGTCATTTACCCATTATATTGTATATTGTATAGCTTTCTTGTTATATGTAAAATTGTATTGTATTTATTTAAATTTTTACTTTTTAATTATTTTACCTGCATTTTTTAATCACTCTTATATTTAAATGTTCATTTGCTATTTTATCTAGGGATTGAGAGTAACGTAGTTTCTATTCTCTGTATGTCCTGTACATGTGGCAGAATTGACAATAAAGTTGACTTTGACTTTGACTTTGACTTGACGTGGTTTGCTATGTGTAGAACACTAGTTAAACCCACTGAGTTAGGTGCCTTTGCATGCCTGATTGATTCATAGGTCAGTTACCATATCTTTTTAGCTCCGTATTTAGTCATTAATTATTATTAATCTCTGGCTCTCTTCCACAGCTGCCTTTTGTCTTGTTTTGCTCTCCTCACCTCCAACAGTCATAGCAGCTGGCTGCCTCTCCCTGAGCTTTGTTCTGCTGGAGGTTTCTTCCTGTTAAAAGGGAGTTTGTCCTTCCTGCTGTCACAAACTGCTTGCTAATGAGGGTCATTTGCTTGTTGGAGTTTCTTTCTATTATTATTGTCTTTACCTTACAACATAAAGTGCCTTAAGGTGATTGTTGTGATTTTGCAATATATAGATAAAATGGAACTGAACTGACCTGAACTGAATTAAGTGGCTCAACAATTAAAATAATATTTCTCTGAAAATGTTGATGTACAAGGTCTGGACTGAAAATGATTTTAAAAAAAGCAGGCAAAGTCCAAAGGAAAGCCTTGAAAGACTTGGAGAAATATTGATGAAGAACACTTTTAAAAAGTCTGGCTCTTTGCAAGCAAAACTCTCAACACTTTTACACAATACTGCATGTGTATATTTTAACCCAAATCATCAACTTTCCATTACCAAACTTAGAAAACAAAATCAAGTGGTGGTGAGACTTAGAGAATAGAATAAAAACATAGATGGTCTACGTTGCTGTGGTTTTCAAAAACACCCTTCACCTAAACAAATCACATTGGTTCTTCTATCACCTATTTAAGCATTCCTGAAACAACATAAGTGTTTCCACTTTTAAGGGCAGAGAAAGTGTGCGTTAAGATGCAGGAGGTGTGGTGGCGGCATAAACACACGAGACGGATGACTGGGAGCCTGGAGTTAAGGACTCGTCTGGGGCCGCTTTTAATGACTAGAGTAGAAAACTCTATTCTACTACCATCCTCTGGTCATGATGACCCACTGGAGCAACACTAAAGTCTGATTAATATGGAAATGTGAAAAATGCATATCTACATCTTGACCCTGTCTATTTGAGTATTCAGTTCTTGTCAGTTACAGAGAGGCTACGGTAGAGGGAACGGTAGATGTTAAAATTTTGGACATTCATCTGTTTTACGGTGGCGGTTTCTGCACACTTTTTCAGCCACGATGTCAGATTTCATTACCCTGTGCTGCGACCGGGCTGTAGTCACAAATTTAATCAAGTGTGTAATCGTACTATCGCCACTAACAACAAATGGAAATGCATTCTTTGATCAATATGCATGTCATGAAAGTCAAATAATGTAGGCACACACTGTAAAATCTGTTCTGTGGCTACGCTCTCAGCAGTGGGGATTAACCCCCCTTTGCCTTAATGAATTTCTCTTGACAAGTGAAACAGCAGTGATTTTGGTTCGAGGGCACACCTGTGTTCACAGAGTGTCACTGCATAACTAGTGTCTAGTTTTAACAAGGTAGACCCCACAGGTCTTTAACCTCAAATGTACAACAAATCCTATTAATATTAACTGCTGCCACTAAGCTAAATCGAGCTATTTAACTGATCTCACAAACACTGGTCATCCCTCTGATCTAGGCTCCTTTCTCACAACCACCTACTAAGATCAGCCCCTGGTGTGCAAATTCGATGAAAATACTCAGAATTACGACATTTTCCTAGAACTTCCTCTTAAAGTTAAGACTAAATCCTGGTAACGATAAATTATTCACTGCAATCATACGAAGAAAGACTGTCAGGAGAGGGGAGGGGAAACTAAGGTTTAAAAGTTTTTAACAGGAATGAGAAAATAATAGAAAACAAAGGGTGGCATTACAGGAGCACCAAGGGAGGAACTACAATGTGCACAGTCTCCCTAATCCTGTTTATTCTTCTTTCTAAGCGCTAAATCAGGTGTGGGCGATTAATTTTCCCAAGGGGCCATGTGAGAAACTGAGACTGTTGTGGAGGCCTGCACCAGTATGCTTATTAAAAGAAAATCAGTCACCACTGTGACATGCAAGAGAGCCAATAAAAACAAACCAGTAATTTTTAAAGAGTGTTAATTGATTCACAGCATCAGCTCACACACTGAGTAACATGCAAGAAACCATTCCATCTTGTTAATTGTCAGTAGCTGCCACTTTGAGCCTTTGAGCAACACAGTAAATTTTCTTTTGTGGAGTCTGTATGCTGATGAAGACATGTTTAGATGGTGATCATGTACATGTGTGTACACAGGGGCACTCTGGGATTATAACACTTTAATGAGAGAAAATGATCATTACGACGCTAAGATATGGTAAAACTGGAAAACGTGTAGTTACAGTGTTTCACAGTTTCATGTTGTGAGTCCCTTTTCATATCTTTAAAAAAATGGCACTCTCATGCTGCAATGCTAGTGTCTTTGATATCAAAGAGATTAAAGACATCAGTGTGGTAATTAAAAATGAGCAAAAATACAACTCTAAATATGGGAACCTGTGCACGTCTGCATTTTCAAAGACTTTATGTGGTAGCTTTGGCTTTTGATCTATCCACAGAATCAGTTTATAGCTTCACCATGTTTCAGTAGAGTACATTCTCCCCTGTGATTTGGGATTTGGTAGGTCAATTTCATGTTCATTGTGCTGATTGTCACTAAGTTGGCATTGTTTCTTCTTTTATCAGGCACCAGTTACTTAATACCTAGCAATGGGGGCAATGACACTTGCTCACTGAGGTCAAACTTTTGGTCCCTTTCTTACTCAGATTTGCGCTGAGATCCCTCCGTCCATCCAGGGGGGCTGGAGTCCATCCCGGCCGTCAGCCAATGAAAGGGGTACACCCTTGACAGGCTGCCAAGCCTAACACAGAGTGACAGACTATGTTCACACTCACACCTACAGCCAGTTTAGGTTTGGTATAGTTGTACACATCCTGTTTATTCTTGCAGCTGTGCAGGGATCATGTTTAATACTAGATTGAGTATCTCAGGTTCACCATTTAGAATTGAAATTAGAAGCCAATTTTCTTCTTTTGCACACAAAAAAATGAATTGCTAAAATTGACCTCTTGAAAAGGGCTGTACTGTACTGGTTGTGCAGTCTCGAAACACGTCCATCATTCACACTTTTATATTGTCAGTATTCACAGCTGCCTGCGTACATGAAAATAGTGACATATAAATAACACCAAGATATGAATGTGAGTTATTATAGTTTGTATTTTCTAATTAGTTTTTATTTTTATTTCACTGTGACTTTTTAAAAAATCCTGTTTAGTCTCAGTTAGTTGAAGTGGATTTTCTTGTTTCACAATAATTTTTACCCGTCTGCTATAATAAGCTGATGGGGTGGGCGGGTGTGCTTGGGCTTTTTAAATTTTTGTTTTAGTTGACAAAAATGTTTTTCATATCTAGTTTTAGTTTTAATAAAGGGCAGAATAAAGATTGTAACTGTAACTGTATGATGAGTTTCAGATAAACTGGATGTCTGGGTTGAGCTTGTGGGTTATGCATGGAAAAGAAAAGAACCGGCATGGTTCTTCAGGTGACTTTCAGAGAGCTGACTCACAGAGGTCGGGATAGGCATTAAAAAGAAGAAGAAAAACTTCCCTTTAACCACAAGATTAATTCCAGCATGACGGACAGGTAATGGTGTTTTCATGAGGAATATCAGCGATGACTGTGGCATCTACCCAGATAAGATTATTAAAGTGGTATTTTGCCGTATGTGCTGAAGTCGGTGTGAAGGATGAGTCTTTGCTGAGATATGTGGATCGATAAACCTATTTAGGTGTCTGAGGGTTGGTGAGTACCAGATCATTCTTTAAGATAGTACTGGTCTTTGATGGGATCAAATAAACCAACATGAGAACATGAGAGAGAAGAAGAGCTAGCGTCGCCTAAATACGTAGGGGCAGTAACTCTAGGGTGAGGCGAGGTCTTCTTACTGAACTTGTGTTTTGATGACTGAAAGATTTGCATCTGTGAAGTTGGGGTGGAAGAGAGGAGGTGTCGTAAGAGGAGAGACTTGGAGGGGTTACTGTTGAGTTCATGTTGGGGTGTTTTTGCAAACATTTGTCTGAGCATTCATTTTTGTATGGACATTAGGCTTCAGGGGTTAATAAATCCAAATGGTCTTGAATACCTTACAAAAAAAATCATAATAGTCATAATAAATCTGTCTGGATGCTCATGTGGAAAGGCTGTGCACTTTTCCTGTTCTCAGTTGTTAGATACTTACTCTATGGAAGCCAAATACAAGCAAACTGCCAAAAGGTTGCCCAGTATGACAGAAATCTAACCAATAGGGTTATTTTCAGAAGGATTTCTGTGAATTATAGCAGTGTTTATGAACGATAGAGAGAGACGTTTACACGGTGCAGGGGAAGCAGAAAGAGAGAAAAAGGGTGTTTGCTTAATCTGGATGAGAATTGACAATATTAAAGAGATGAATGATTGCGGCCCCACACCTGCAGATCCTGTTAAGGAGTGAGGAGAGCGCTTAATCATTGATGGCTCCCGTGATGGCTCACGCTGAAGTCCTACCAATGAAACAAGTTCAGTGAAACAAGCTCTTAACGCAGGGCACATTTTCTATTAGGGCAGTAACTGTGACGAGGTGGGAGCAGGACTGGGTTTCTCTTTGCAGTTTCTACCATTGTAACACTGACATTTACAGACAACAAGGAAGTGTGTTCTTTGGACAGGTGGATTATTTCACCTGGATTATTTTTTGCAATTAGAATTTGTATTTTTTTTTACGTTCTTTATGTGCTGAAAGTTGCAAAATATCAAAATGTTGAGCCGTTTGTTAATATTTATTTTGGAGCAGAAGTAGATTAAAGTATCCATGTTTTAGCGTGGGCTTTGCCTCCGTTAAAAAGATAACCTAGACTTTAAAGGTAAGGGGTCTAATGGATGCTTTGGTGTTTCCAGGGGACAGGGATATGATGAATACTTTATTCAGATGTTAAGAAGAGGTATAAAGTTTCGTCATTGTGGTAATGGATGATGCACTCAGATGGTGGGGAAAAATAACACATAAATACTCTCCCTGATGTTACACGTGTTAAACAAATTTTTGGTGGAACGCAGCTCTGGAGAGGCTTTTGAAAAGAGGCCCTTATGATAAGAGGAGTACTGTGCTCCATATATTAAAGTGGGACCTTTCTAACCCTGCATCATTTCATCTTTTCTTTCTGAATAGAGCAGATTTAGCAGGACTGATTGCTCCAAGTCTTACAAATACATGTCAGATTCTCAGCATTAACATCAATCCTTGCCTAGTAGATAATGATTTACTGTATGGCCTTTCACCATGTAACATTCATTACTTATTTTCAACCCCTTTTTCCAGATATACTTTTGAAGGATGGAAGTAATTGGAAGGATTGAAGTAAGGTTTTCCACATTCAGGCTTCCCCAGGGTGACGGATGTTGGATTTGCATTTAACTTCCCAGGTCCTACTATGGATGAGTGACCTCACTGGGGTGTTTCTCTTCATTCTGCTCAGCGCACACAGGAACAAATATAGCTGTTCTTCTTTTGTAGAAGACAGGAGGAAAATGACATTTTAAACAACTGAAGAGGACTCTTTTGTATAAGAACAATATGTATTTTTTCCTCTTTCCTGCTGCACCAGACTGAATGTGAGTAGAGCAGTAGACTGACAGAAAAAGCACTCTTTTCCTTTTTCCTGCACTTTCCTGCTATTCCCATTTTTAATGTTGTTTTGATTGTTTGTTTTTTACTCTTTTTACTCAACAGACAAGGTATTTTATTATAAGGATCTGAACTGAATACCTAGTTGATTGTAGTTTGCGATGGATACTTGGTGAATAATGAAGATAAACTTTATTTAAGGATCTCTAAGTGCATACATGTGTATTACGCTGTATTATGCAGTATACTTTTTCTACATTGTAAGAACCTTAGAAGTTTAGTTATAGTTTTATTCTTTGTATTGTGATACATTATTTTCAGTAATACAGGTGTGATATCAAATAAACTATATACTTAATCAGTTTTTTTATAATTATATTGTGATAAACTTTAAAATGTTACATGGTAGCTGAGGCCTGTAGAGTCTGTTATATAGTTCTTGGGTTTTTTGCTGTTTCTCTGACCATTACACAATCTTACCTTGGGGATAATGTGCTGGGATATCCCCTCCTGGGAAGACTGGGAGCTGTTTTGAATGTTTTGCCCTTGTGAAAATTGTTTTCACTGCCGACCAGTGGACTTGAAATAGTTTGGAAATGGCCTTTTAACCCTTTGATGTACAGCAACAATTGCTTCTCTAAGATCACCGCTGTCTTTTCTCCTCGGTAATATGCTGAGACACACCATGTTTCAGCCCAGCAAACTGCCAAAATGTCTCCTTGGTTTTGTTTTGTTTTTAGAGGTGCTCACACTTGCTCACTAGTCAGTTAATGAAGTGTATCTTATTATTAGCACCTGGCTGCCACTTACCCTCCTAATTCATGTGGAAGCAATAAGGGTGTACTTTCACACACTACTTCTTCATTTTGGCTTAGTCTTGGTTTCTGTTAAATAAATAATAACGCCATGTAATATATTATATATTGTGGTTCATACGAGTTTGCTTATCTGAGATTCTTATTCATCTGCCTAATTTTAACACTTGGTAACTTATCCTGATGCCTAAAACCTTAGAAATGATGGTGGGTGAATTTTTTTCCTAGACACCTTTCAGAAAAGATTATGTTCAAAGATATTTGTCCAGCATTTATACATTCATACATTTATTCAGTTGTTGACCGAATAGACAAAGTAAGAATTATGTTTAAAGAGATTTTTTTGAATGAACTTTGAGGGAGAATTAATGAGAAATGTAGTTCAGTGGCCATAGGTTCACTAACACTCCTATGGGATTTAAGGATATGGTTGTGTTCTCATGAATTAATTACATTCCTTTTGAGGCATCTCAGCCACTAACAGATGCACGCCCAATGACACACACACCACACACACACACACTAAGGAGAGAATAAAGCCCAAGGCCAGATGCTTGTTCACAAACACCTCTTTGTCTTTGAAAGGCAGGTGCAGGTATATTTTATTCAGAAAACTGGCTTGTTGCGTTTAGTCGCTGTCAGTCTT
This sequence comes from Haplochromis burtoni, assembly GCF_018398535.1. NCBI lineage: Eukaryota > Metazoa > Chordata > Actinopteri > Cichliformes > Cichlidae > Haplochromis > Haplochromis burtoni. The sequence continues at coordinate 215,946 of NW_024582479.1, read as the reverse complement.
CCAGACAGCCACGGGGGAAGGAGTCATTTAAGTGAGCTATAGCTAATTCTCAACAGGGAGGTGAATGAATTGGTAACTTCAGGGGAGAGGGAGAGGGCCTCCATGGGAAATTATGTCATTGTTTATCATTTGTAAATATTGAAAACAACATTTTGGTGTTTTACATTGGCCATAGGCATTGTTATTTGTCTCTCTGTGTTAGCAAAGGACTGATGACAGTGATGTCTTACAGCTGGTGTGGCGGGAAAGACCTGAGACACCCAACGAGCCCATGATACATCACTGACGATGCATCTCAGTGCGCCCCAGAAGACATTTCTTGTATACTGTATACAAGGCAACCAGAGAGAAAATTTGCCTCTGCTGTTCCACCCTTAAATCAATAAGTATATGTGTGCCTCTCTTCTTTATGTGGCTACTATCCAGAAATAGTTTTAAAATTTTAATATTAATATTCTGCCAATAATGTTTAATCTAAATTTTCCAAAAAAGATGATAATGTATTCATAATTTAAATCCTTACATCTGCACTGACTCTTTGCTCATTCTTGTTATAGCATTGCATAATCTTCCTTTTTTAAAATGCCTTTCCTGATTCAATCTGTTTTTTGGTATTGCATATCCTATTGTGGATTTTTATAATTTCAACAAGTAATACTTCATGATTTGTCAACAGCGTTTTCACTCAGTCAACAATGTCAAAGGGCCATTCTGATGATAAAGTTATTGAGAGCACTGACCTGTTTGTTATGAATGATCTCACTTACCACTCACGAATAGACTGCTTGTAATTGACCCACCAATCATACCACTGTATGGGGTTATATAACTAATAATAACCGCTTTTCACCACTACAGAAAAAAGCAATAAACATTAAATAAATATTTTGGCCCCTGACCTACAACCTGTAATCTAAAATAAAGGATTATATACCCATTTCATCCCCTCGTCAATTACACTTGGTGTCACCTGGAACCTTTAAAAGGTGCTCTGGAAGCCTTGGGGACTCTTTTGGCCCGAACACCTTTGGGGGAGCAAATGATGATAAGAAGCACAGCTGTGCAGTTAACATATTCCACTCATTAAATTATAAATGAGCTTCCCTACACATATCCTCAGGTATACGTTAAAATTATTATTTTTTGGACAAACCAAACTTGCCATACTTATCTACACTTGAGCCAATCCTCATTTCTTTATATTTTTCTTCAAGAGAGCCAGGCTTTCTTTATATTTTTAAAGTTCTCCAGGCTTTCCAAAAGTTTTTCTTTGGAGATTAACTGATTTTTCACTCAGTTTCAGTCCAGTTGTTGTACCTGACCACTTGTCACTTCCCTAATTCAAGATATGAACCAGAGTTGAGTCTAAAAACAACAAATAACTTGGCAAAGAACCACTTTTAAATTGTATCTTTAGGCACTTTGTTGATAGCAGCCTCCTGCAAAACACATATTTTGGGGCATTTCTTTAGTTGAATCTAAATGTAAGAAAATGTCAGAAAAACACACACTATTTAATAGGCATAAAATAGTATTTTGTACCAACAACTACTAGCTGAAATTCTGGCATATCTTGGCATGGTGTGCAGTGTTTCCTTTCTTGAGAAAAATGGACAAGTGGAAGACAAAAAAGTAGCAGCAGGATTTAAAAAATTCCTTGAGTTAAAAAAAAAAAAAACTTAACAGAAAATGTTCCAGTGATACTGGAAGTCCTGAGTGATGATCTTCTCGATGAAGCCTCATCAGAAAAATTACCTTTCAATGGAAAGGTGACTGTCAAGAAGCCACTCTTAAGAAATGAAAATGGGGAGGGAAAAAATGAGTTACTGCAAATTATGCAACAGCTGGAGTGAATTTGAAATTTCTGGCTCAAAAATTGAGGTGGTCAGTGAGGTACAACAGTGAGTCTTTACATGTCACGGTATGGCATGGCACACCGTGGAAGGAGTGGGGAAGGAGGACCCAGGCGCGGTGCTCTATGTATAAACAGTGTTTATTTACAAAGTGAAACAACGAAACAATAAATCCCCGTGTTTTCCCAGACTCCCGTGTCGTGTCTCCCCGTGAATA
>NW_024582479.1:183878-213851 GCF_018398535.1 Haplochromis burtoni | reverse complement strand
GCGGGTGTGCCTGGAGGATGGTGCTCGGCCACCTGCAGGCCTGAGGGGTGTGGCCCTGCGGAGGGACTGGCCACACCCGAAGCCACACACCTGCCGCTGATCAGGGCTCGTCGGGGGAGCTACTTAGGAGAGTCTTGGAGCTCCCACCGACGCGGGATCATTGCATGAGACTCCACGTTAGTCGTCCTGTTATTAGAGTTAGTGTGTGTGCGATGCCCGCAGTTGTATGTGTCCTGACGGCTGCGTCTTGTTTGTAGTATTTATGGTGGTGGTTTGTCTGGCGCTCCGCGGTGTGTCAGTATGTTGTGGGTCTTCTTGACGGCGTGGCGGTGCTTTTTTTGTTGTCTCCAGCAGGTGAGGCCAGTCGGTGGAAGACGCGAGCTGAGCAGGCTGGAGGCTGACTTTCGGGGTGTTTGTATCACGGGAGCGGCAGTTAGCATCTTGGATGGAGTAACTGATCGGACTATGGGTCACGTTTGGGTAGATCACGACACGGTTGAGTCTGGTGGGTGATGTCTGGGCCACTGGTTTGGCGTGTTGGTGTGGAGTGTTGTGGGTTGTGTTTTGATTGGTGTAGCTTCTGGGTGGACTGGGTTGGGTGTTTGTGTGTTGGTTGTGGGTAGGTTATGTGTGTGTGGGCGGGTGGTTGTTATGTTTTTGGATTTGTTTTTGTTGTTTTTTGTTTCAGTCGAGTTGTTTTGTTTTGTTATTGTGATCGGGCGATCGGATTTTTTCGTTTTTTTTGTTGTTTTGTTTTGTGTTGGGGGTTTGTGCTGTTGGTGGGGGGGGTGGAGGGGGTTGCGGTTGTTTGGGGTGGGTTATTTCTGGCTGTTTGTTTTGTTGTGTGGGTGTTGGTTGTTGGGGTTGGGTTTTGTTGGGGGTTCCGGGGTTTTTTCATGTTGGGTGCATAGGGTGCCGAGTTGGGTGTGCTATCTTGCGCGTTCTGTGAGTTCCTTTGTGGTGGGCTTCGCGCACTGGCGTGGGACTAGCGCGTGTGGTTTTTTTGTGGTGTGGGGCTTGGATTTGTGGGGTTGTTTTTCGTGTGTGGGGGTGTTCGATCGGGGGGGTTGGGGGGGTGGGGGGCGTGGCGGGTTTTGGTGGGGTTGGGGTTGTTCGTGCTGCGGCTTTTTGGTGCTTGGTGTGCGTCGGCGGTGGGGGTGGGGGTTGACCGTGAGTGGTGGTGTCGGTGGTGGTTGGTTTGTCGCGTTTTTGTTTCTGTGGCGTGCAGGGGTGTTGGGGGCGGTCTGGTGGATGTGGGGGCGCCGAGGCGTGGGGCACAGGTATCCGGGTGGTGACAGAAATGATCCCGCCCGAGTCGAGTTACGTTGTTGGTATCTGGGTTTGGTGGTTTGTCTGTTTTGGGCGGGGGGGGGGTTGTGAGTTGCTGTCGTTTGTGAGGATGAAATTTGCGATGTATGTGGTCGGTGTGTGCGGCCGAGGGGAAGGGGAGGGTGTAGTTGGGGATGATTCGAGGTCGTTTGATCGGAGAGGCGCAGATATTCGGAGGCTGTTGGGCGTTGTATGGTAGTGGGGGATGGGGTGGGGGGAGGTGGGGGGTAGTCCCGGGTTGGGAGGTGGAAGGTTTCGGGCGGGTCTGGCGTTGGGCGGGGTGTTGGCCTAATCGGCGGAAGGGGAGTAGAGTGCGGCGGAGTGGGCACGGGGGGTACGGACGGGGAGGGGGCGGGTGATGGGGGGCGTGCATGGGTCTGTAGGGAGATTTGGGTTTGTGGGCGGAGGGTCTATTTGGGCGGGGCTGGGTTTGGGATGGGTTACGGCTGTGATTAGATGGGGTTATTTGTGTTGGGGAGAGTTTTTCTGGTTTTGCTAGCGGATGCCATTCAGTGCAATTCGTTATACTCTGTTAGTGATGCGTTCTGGTTGGATTCGTGTTGTGTGATGTCTTTATACTTATCTCTATATACATGAGTGAGGTGGTGTGTTGACATGGATGTGCGTCGGGTGGGTATGTGTTAGAGTGTGTGGGCGTTTGGTATTGTTATCCACTCCCACGTGTTATCTCCTCGAGAGGGGCGACTGTTCTTCATGGCGAGGGAGTTCTGGTGCGCTGTGGAGGGTCCTTGCTGAGGGGGGGGTACGCGTGTCGCGTGAGAGGGTGCTGAGATCCGGTGGCGCAAGTGTCTGGGGTGTCGTTGGGTTGGGGTTGCGCTTTTGCGGCGGCTGCGTTTGTTTGTTGTGTGGTGCGTTGGTGATGGAGAGGGTGAAGGTGGATGATGATTCGTGTAGTTGTTCGTGTTTGGCGTTGATTTTTGTTCGGAGTACTTTGTGGGCTTTTATGGGTGTGGTGGTTCTGCCCGGAAGTGCTCTGTGGTGGTAGTGGGGGGGGGTTGGTATTCACAGGCCTGTAAGGAGCGGATGGATCGCCGAGGCTTCGCGAGGTTGTTGGCTGGCTCGGCAGCAGCGTTTTCTGTAGGGCTTGGGATGAGTTGGGTGGTGTCTTGACTTGATTCGTTGGCTGGTGGGTGGCGGTGCAGCGTTGGTGTGGGGGTGGGGGGTGAGGGGGTGTGCTGATGTAGGGGTGGATCTTTCGTGTGTGTTCTGTGTGGTGTGATCAGGCAGATTGGGTGGCATTCATTTCTGGGGCTTGTTGGAATGGTCTGGGAGGTTGTTGGGCGGCTGATCCGGTCTGGGTGGTTGGGGGTGATGCTGGGATGAGTGTAGGGCGTGTTGATGGCGTTTGCTGTTTGGCTCTGTTGGCTGCGAGGGTCGGGGGTGCCGTGAGCGGTCTTGAGTTAGGAGCAGCGGGTGTTCTGAGTGTGGACGGGTCCTGTTTTTTAGTGTGTTGTTTTTGAGGGGATTATGGTAGGATGAAGGCAGTGTCTGGTGACGGAGTTGTGGCGGGCGTCGTTGCAGTGTCTGAGGGTGGCAGGGCGTGGCAGGCGGTTATATACGAGCTACTGATTTGTTTGCCTGTATGTTGGGTTTGTGCGTGGGGGGGGTGGTGTGGATCTCTTTTGGTCGTGGGGTGAGGGGGAAGTGTATGTAGGTGAAGTTTGTGTGTGATGGTCTGGGGGGGGTGGGGTGAGTGTAGTGTTTATTGTTGGGGCCGTTGGTAGTGTGGTGCGCTGTGGCTCGTCAAGGAGTGTTCCGTTAGGGTGTTTGCGGAGTATAGTGGGTGGGGGGTTTTCAGGTTGTTAGTTTGTGTATTTACTTTCAGAGGCGTCTTTTGAGTTGTGCTGCTTTGTGCTGATGTTTAGTGTCTTTTTTTAGTTGCTGTTGGCTCTCCTGTACGTTTGGTCTGTTTTGGTTTCTTTAGAGCTTTTTGAGTTTAGGAGTCGGGTTTGTCATTGTGTTTTCTGGTGCCGTGCATGGCAATGTGTTCAGGTGGTATGGGGTGCGTGTGTTCGTGCTGTTGGGTTTTGTGTCAGTTGTGTCAGTGGAGTTGCTGTTGTGTTTTTGGTTCGAGTTGGGGTTGTTGTTGACGCGGGGTAGGTGGTCTGATGTGGTAGAGTGAGTGGCCGCGGGGCGCGTCGGGCTGATGTGCCTGTGGGTTTGTTTTTTGGTGGTGTTTTATGCTTGTATTTGGAGTCTGGGTGATTGGCTTTGTTAGTCGCGGCTGCTGAGGGTCGAGCGAAGTTGTCCTCGCACCTTGGCGAAGCGTTCATCTTCCATACACGTAGTCGTTGTCGAGACCGAGGTGCGCGAGGCTTGCGTCTGGTGAGTTCCATGAGGATTGGAGGCGAGGATGTTTCAGCTAGGTCAGGATGCGTCACTGATGGTGGGGGCATCGGTTTGGAGTGAATAGGTATTTGGGGGATGCTGGCTATGTTTGTGCAGCCATCTTTCACATATAGCGTTTATTGCTCTGGGCCTATTTGTTGGTTTCTTATTAACCGGCTCCAAGGACTGCCGCGAGGGGGGTGTGGGTGCCGGCGTAGCCGCAGGAGCTGCAGAGCCTCGGCCGTGTCGACGCGCCCTATCCGGCTGGTCGTGTGAGATAGTCTTCGAAGGCAATGACTCTGGGCTTCGCACGGAGAGGCTGTAGGATCCTCTCGTATGACCGTCACCTGCTGAATCATCGCCTTTTTAGTCGGAGCAGGTGCTCACCTTCCAACCTTTTATTCCGTCTGGTAACGATGTTTGAATGCCTGGGTTCGAGCGTTGAGTGCCGACGACGCGTATCACTCCGAGCGCGTCAGGTTTAGCCCGCAATGCTGCGCTCTGCGCACCTCCAGCCTTCATGCTCTTAGTCTCCATGGTCCAGTACTCCTTTCCTGATAGTCTGCTATCTGCAGCCAAGTGCGATCACAGTTGGCCTTTGGGTTCCAGGAGAGAGCGACCTCACTACAGAGGTGTGTCTAACGATGACGTTGACTGTGAGCTGGTTAGTATACTAGGCACACCACCAAGCAAGGGGTCATAGTACGTGGGTGGGTAGGAGGTTATATGGCCATCTCGGGGGATTGAGCTGCACATCACTGAGAGGGAAGTCCTAGCCTGCTGGGGTCATTTGTTGGCTTTGGGGATTTTTTAGTGTAGGGTTAAGGAAGTTTTCCGGCCGGTTCGACCATTCGCCAGCATGGTGTCTATTGAGTAACTGTTCGTGAGGGGTAGAGTGCTATAAGCTCCTGGAAACCCCAAGAAACTGTTCCTGGTTGTCTAGTGTTCAGTCTAGCGAGCATCGGCGAGCGGATGGCTTCAGCATTGTCATCGAGCGGAGCTCGACTGGCGAGGACTCGTGAGGAGGTTCCGTTTGCGCAACGCCAGCGGTGAGCTGACTCAGGTGCGATGGCCGCGGTGATTGGAGTGCTCAGCTTTGGCCCGATGTCATGTGGGTTGTGATTTGATGCCTCTATGTTTTCCGGTGTCAGCGGAGAGCCCGGCAGCTCGCGAGCCGGAGGAGCTCAGCGAGCCGGAGGAGCTCAGCTTGCCCGAGCAGGAGCTCAGCGAGCCGGAGGAGCCCGCACCGCCAGCTGAGGAGCTCAGCGAGCCGGAGGAGCCCGCACCGCCAGCTGAGGAGCTCAGCGAGCCGGAGGAGCTCAGCTTGCCCGAGCAGGAGCTCAGCGAGCCGGAGGAGCTCGCGCCGCCAGCTGAGGAGCTCAGCGAGCCGGAGGAGCTCGCCTTGCCCGCGGAGGAGCTCGGCGAGCCGGAGGAGCTCGCGCCGCCAGCCGAGGAGGAGCTCGGCGAGCCGGAGGAGCTCGCGCCGCCAGCCGAGGGAGCTCGGCGAGCCGGAGGAGCTCCGCGCCGCCAGCGGAGGAGCTCGGCGAGCCGGAGGAGCTCGCGCTGCTGGAGGGAGCTCGGCGAGCCGGAGGAGCTCGCGCTGCGCCGAGCCGAGGAGAAGCTCGGCGAGGATAGTGATGCTCTTGAGCTGAGCCGGTCGGTAGTGCTCGCGGTGTTGGGGCCAGCCGTGAAGTGTGGTACGTGCTCGCTGGGTCGTGTCCGTGAGCGGGGAGAAGCAGTAGGTGGGTAGCGCGCCGCTCAGGTTTCTTTTATGCGTCCGGACGTTTCTTCGATGTAGAGTCCCCATCGAACGCGAGGCTGGCACCTCAAGCCAGTCGTTGGTCCTCGCTGAGGCGCTCCTTCACTGCTGTGCCATGCATCTGTTCCTGCATCCGACGTCAGCTGGACCAGCCGCGTCATGGACCTGGTGCCCACGCCTCGGCTGTTGCTAGGGTGAGGCGTAGGGTCAGCGCTGACTTTGCGGGCATTTGGCGAGGCGACTGGTTTGGTGGCGCCCCTGCCTGATCCCGCGGGGGAGTTGGTGGTGGCTTGGAGACCTCATGGACGGCTGACACCGGTAGGAGGAGTCAGCGACGGCCTGGTGGTGTGGTGTGACCTTACTTCTTTTGGTTACATTCGTGTATTTTTGCTCTCTTCAGTAATTGCAATGATTAAGTTTAGATCTTTTTTTCCTTGATTTCTGAGTACTTATATTACTGGACCTGTTCGGCAAGGCTCACGTGATGTAATATCTCTGACGTTCTTCCCGGCACTTCGGTCGCCCTTTTCATTCCTTCCATTTTCAATTGCATCCACCTATTCTATGATCGGTATGTCCCGCCTTCCGTGGGCTGTAGTTACTTCCCTCCCCCGTTCTGCGCCGTCTTGCTTAATTATAGGCCCTCTCCCCCTTCTTTCCTCTCCCCATCCTTGCCGCGTCGTTGTCACACCCGCTACACCGACTCTCTGCACATGGTTTACTTTGCCGCGTTTCCAGTCCGTTTTCCCGCCCTCCTCCCGCCCGACAGCTTTCGTGCACGGTTCCCCTGCTCTTCTTTGGCCTCGCAGTGGGCTCATCTCTGTGCTTGTTCCTTGCAGGGCCGCCGTCAGCCGAACAGCGCCGAGTATTGTCTGTTGGCTTTGCGCCTTGCCAACCCGGCCGAGTACATTTACACGGACTCAGCTTATGCCTTTGGAGCAGCTCATGTGGAGCTGGCCCAATGGAGAAGAGCAGGATTCAGGACAGCAGATAACGCACCAATCTGCCACAAAAAGGAAATGGAGGAACTTGAGCAGGCCTTGGCAGATCCAGAGGAGGTGAGCATCATAAAATGCAAAGGCCACTCCTCAGGGACTGGCATGGTGGCCAGAGGAAATCAGGAAGCCGATCGAGCTGCAAAAGAGGCAGCGGGTTATAAAGCATCACGACAGATGGTACAAATAACAGTGGAGGAAGAACGAGGCGTCAACATGCTACAGGAAGCCAGGAAGGCTCAAGAGGAGGCGGCCCCAGAGGAAAAGGGCATTTGGAAGAGTCGAGGAGCCTGGGAAGAAGGAGGTCTCTGGCGAGGACCTGACGGTCGACCAGTGTTGACAGCAAACTTGGCAAAACAGAAGATTGCTGAAGCGCACGGCCTTGGACATGTAGGTGTCGCCCAGATGGGGAGACATCTGTGCCATTGGTGGCATCCCTTTTTGAAGGATATGATCAAGGAGAAGGCCAGGTCGTGTCTGATCTGTGGGAGGCACAATCCAAAGCCAGTGATTAAACCAGAGGCAGGTAAGTTCCCCATTCCAGAAAGACCAGGTGAAGAGATTGTCATTGACTACACTGACATGATTGACCCAGGCCCAGGAGGAGTTCGATACCTACTGGTAAGTGTCGATGCTTTGACGGGCTGGCCTGAGGCATGGCCAACCAAGAGGGAGGATGCAAAAAGTGTGATTAAGTGTTTAATCAATCATTACATCCCCCGCCATGGTTTCCCGAAGCGGATTAGGTCCGACAATGGGACTCATTTTAAAAACAAAGATTTGGCAGAGGTAGAACAGAAGCTGGGGTTGCAACATAGATTTGGCACTGTATATCACCCTCAGTCGCAGGGAAAGGTAGAAAGAATGAATTTAAATCTGAAGAATAAAATTGCTAAAATTTCTGCTCACACGGGGCTAAATTGGGTAGCAGCCCTGCCAATTGCATTGATGATAATAAGATGTTGTGTTAATCAATCCACAGGTTTCACACCATATGAGCTGTTGACAGGACGACAGTTTCCAGGTCCTTGGACAACAGTTCCAGCGGAAGAGAGTGTAAAAAGTAACAGAAAACACATTGAATGTTGGAAAGAATTAAAAGCTCTTGTGTCTAGTTTCACACAACAGGTTGGAGAAGGGGTGAAAGCGGAGGACAGGTCCATCCCCGATGCCAAGGCGGTGTGGCTGAAGGTCATTAAGCGAAAGTGGAGAGACCCGAGGTGGACCGGACCCTTCGAAGTAACTGCCCGAACCACCAGTGCGGTCCGTCTGAAGGGGAAAGGTGAAACCTGGTTCCATTGGTCTCAGTGTGCAGCCGCGGACGAGAGCTTGCTGGAGCTAAGCTCCACCCCAACCAATACAGGGGGGAACATAGAGGCAGAATAATCCTCTCCCCCTGTACAACGGTCCTCCTCAGTAGTCTAACCTGAGTCGAGGTGAAGAAAGAAGAGGAGCGACATACGTCAAGTATCAATTCATTTATTTCAGGCTCCTAAATAGACTAGGGCTCTAGTCTAAGTATTTGATAGTTTAAAGGAATTTTAATAGTTTTGTACGTAAATCACATACTTTTATACTTATAACTTTATATTCTTATTACGTAGCTTAGAGTAAAAGTAAAACGAGCCTGGGACCATCATGAAATTGTGGGAAAATTGGAAAATAACGGGGGTGTTGGGGTTAATAAGTGTTATAACGTGTCTCTTTGTTTTTTGGCAGACAGGTGAATTGCCCAGACGCAGAGGTCTATCCACTCCAGAGCCCGAACCGATCAAATCGTCAAAAAAAGTCAAGCGTGCGGTTGGTTCAGGTGGGGATGATGGGTGTCTCCAAGCTACTGGCGGGGTCGAGTTTGGGTATGTTAATGGGTCAACAACGGCGTTCACATTCGATTTGTGTGAGGTAATTAAATGCTCGGGTGACGGTAGTAGCTGGAGAACATATAATGTGTGGGTTTGTTATCATCCAATGATGTGTTACCCTAAGTCGGTGTGGGGCCCAGCATGGGATAGTGACATCTACACTTATGTAACGGATCAGTGGTGTTCTTGGCAGGACGTGGTCGCGTGGACAGGAGTAGGATGGCAGCCAACAGTGCCACCGGCCCTTGAAGGAATAGCTATTCAGAGAGATTATTCAGTTACAAAAAACCCTGTCACTCTTTCCCTAGGACCATGGAGTGAACTCCCTGAATCTGGGTTTGATGGAGGTGCGTTTTATCTAGGAGTAGGGGTAGATAAAGTAGGGACAGATCCATTTGGGTTAATTCGGGTGAATTTATTTAATCCCAGGTCTAACCGCTGGGGAATGATTCTGCACTGAATCTCACGGAGCAAATGGATCCCTTAGAGACAGTTACATACAAGGACCCAGAAGAGAAATGGTTTGTTGCCACTGATTATACTAGGTTAAAACCTCAGGAGTTGATAGAGCGTGCCACAGGTTTCGGAGATAGGAATCTTTGGTTAGATTGGGTGGCTCAAAATGCTAAAGAGCAGAATGTGGTTGATTGTGTTGCTTGTGCTACCGCTCGACCTCATTTGTTTACTGAACCCGCTCCTCTGTATCCAGAGGATGAGTGGGGTTATAATTGCATGCTGAGATTAACTAGAGAGGCGGTCGATGCAGGTAACTGCACCACTTTGTCAGGTTTATATCCGCCAATTGATAAACGTACACGACCAGGTTCATTCACGCCAAAACGAGATAATTATACATGTTTTGAGTTCTCTACAGACACAGTGAGATTTAGAGTGGGGAGGATTGATCCAAGCTGGTGTCAGAGGACAATCACAGGTGTTGGGTAATCTGGTGAGCAGGGCCATAGCTTCTGGTTCAGCTGGGTCAGCTGGTCCGGAACATATGATGCCTTTGCGAGAAGCCGCCTGGACGGAGGAGTGACACAATATCTGGGTAAAGGTTGGCCTTTTTTCTAAAGGCCAAAGAGGAGGAGTGTGACCAGGAGATATTTTATTTTGTATTCTTATGATCACAGTTATAATCAGAAGTATCAATCATTAATCATTTACCATTGTTGAACCAGTTGACAGAATAATCTTTGAACCACATCTATGTTAATATTAATCTACACAGATTATCAGTACTTTAATCAGTCTATTGTTGTTCTGCATTATTCTTGTTATTTGCTTAAAGCTGTTTCACAGTTCTGTAACCACTCAGAAGCCTGTGGGTCCTGCTGGACCCTGCCTTAGTTCTATGTTCAGTTCTGCACGTACACAGGCCTTTAAAGAACTTGCACGCACTTATATAACTCACGCACGTTTACACACACACTTAGTAAGAATAGGAGGGTCGTCTGAGGACAGTTTTCTGATAGATATACTTTCACAAAAGGCACAAATGTAATACACACTTGTTTTTCTCTAAAAACTAGCAGTTCATGTCCATATTAGGTAAACTCTCTGAACAGGCCCAAACTGTTATCATTTCCAGTAAGGTCCAACTGTGTGACGTCATCACGGTAATATAAGCATGAAAAGCCTCCGCCCGGCGGAGATTGTTGATGTAAAACTGTTTTCCCCGCACTTCTGCGCAGAGTGTGTAATAAAGATCACTATTTTTGACACCTTACACGGACTCGGCTTGTTTTTCCTTCTTAACCAAACCGAACCAGACGTAACAACTGCTAGACCTCAGTGCAGCGTTCGATACTGTCGACCATAATATCCTATTAGAGTGATTAGAACATGCTGTAGGTATTACAGGTACTGTGCTGCAGTGGTTTGTATCATATCTATCTAATAGACTCCAATTTGTGCATGTAAATGGAGAGTCCTCTTCACACACTAAGGTTAATTATGGAGTTCCACAGGGTTCAGTGCTAGGACCAATTCTGTTTACATTATACATGCTTCCCTTAGGCAGTATCATTAGAAGACATAGCATACATTTTCACTGCTATGCTGATGACACCCAGCTCTATCTGTCCATGAAGCCAGATAACACACACCAATTAGTTAAACTGCAGGAATGTCTTAAAGACATAAAGACCTGGATGGCCGCTAACTTTCTGCTTCTTAATTCAGATAAAACTGAGGTTATTGTACTCGGCCCTGAAAATCTTAGAAATATGGTATCTAACCAGATTCTTACTCTGGATGGCATTACCTTGGCCTCCAGTAACGCTGTGAGGAACCTTGGAGTCATTTTTGACCAGGACATGTCCTTCAACGCACATATTAAACAAATATGTAAGACTGCTTTCTTCCATTTGCGCAACATCTCTAAAGTTAGAAATATCCTGTCTCAGAGTGACGCTGAAAAACTAGTTCATGCATTTATTACTTCCAGGCTGGACGACTGTAATTCATTATTATCAGGATGTCCAAAAAACTCGCTGAAAAGCCTTCAGCTAATCCAAAATGCTGCAGCAAGAGTCCTGACAGGGACTAGAAAGAGAGAGCATATTTCTCCTGTTTTGGCTTCCCTTCATTGGCTTCCTGTTAAATCCAGAATTGAATTCAAAATCCTGCTCCTCACATACAAGGTCTTAAATAATCAGGCCCCATCTTATCTTAATGACCTTGTAGTACCATATCACCCTATTAGAGCACTTCGCTCTCGCTCTGCAGGCCTACTTGTTGTTCCTAGAGTATTTAAAAGTAGAATGGGAGGGAGAGCCTTCAGTTTTCAGGCCCCTCTTCTGTGGAACCAGCTTCCAGTTTGGATTCGGGAGACAGACACTATCTCTACTTTTAAGATTAGGCTTCAAACTTTCCTTTTTGCTAAAGCATATAGTTAGGGCTGGACCAGGTGACCCTGAATCCTCCCTTAGTTATGCTGCAATAGATGTAGGCTGCCGGGGGATTCCCATGATGCATTGAGTTTTTCCTTTCCAGTCACCTTTCTCACTCACTATGTGTTAACAGACCTCTCTGCATTGAATCATATCTGTTATTAACCTCTGTCTCTCTTCCACAGCATGTCTTTTATCCTGTCTTCCTTCTCTCACCCCAACCGGTCGCAGCAGATGGCCCCGCCCCTCCCTGAGCCTGGTTCTGCCGGAGGTTTCTTCCTGTTAAAAGGGAGTTTTTCCTTCCCACTGTCGCCAAAGTGCTTGCTCATAGGGGGTCATATGATTGTTGGGTTTTTCTCTGTATCTATGAAGCGCCTTGAGGCGACTTTTGTTGTGATTTGGCGCTATATAAATAAAATTGAATTGAATTGAATTGAATTGGTACCTGGGTGTTCACCTGAATAATAAACTGGACTGGAGCCACAACACTGATGCTCTGTACAGGAAGGGTCAGAGCAGACTCTACCTGCTGAGGCGGCTGAGGTCATTTGGAGTACAGGGAGCGCTTTTAAAGACCTTCTATGACTCTGTGGTGGCATCTGTCATTTTTTACAGTGTGGTATGTTGGAGCAGCAGTTTATCGGCAGCTGAGAGGAAGAGGTTGGATAAACTCATCAGGAAGGCCAGCTCTGTTCTGGGATGCACCCTGGACCCAGTGCAGGTGGTGGGAGACAGAAGGACTCTGGCCAAAATAACATCTCTGATGGACAGAGTCTCCCACCCCATGCATGTAAATGTTGCTGAACTGCAGAGCTCCTTCAGTGACAGACTGCTGCATCCTCGATGCATGAAGGAGCGTTTCCGCAGGTCCTTCCTCCCTGCAGCTGTCAGACTGTACAATCAGAACTGCTCCCAACAAATAGATGTTTACATCTGCGCTGTAACTGCAATAATTTAATCAACCGATTCGCACTACAACCTGGTTTGCCTCTTATCTGTAGTTATTTTTATTTAATTTAATAACTGTACAGTACTCTCTGTTTATAGTAACCATTGTCCTTAATGTAAATATGTAAGAAAATTGTGTATGTTTCTGTTCTGTGTCCTGTGTACTGTTTGTTTGTATATGTGTCTTTCTGGCTGCTGTTACAACCAAATTTCCCCTTGTGGGACAATTAAAAGGTAATTCTGTTCTATTCTATTTTTCATTAAATGATATTATAGTTATAATTATGTTGCCCAAAGGGTTCATGGGAGAATTAAATGAAATGTCAGAGTTTAAAATTGTAATCCATTTTCATCAAAATGACTGAAGGTGAGCAAGGGTCAAAGGTCTAAATGTTTTCTGAATCAACAATGTTTACTGTCAGCTTATTTTTCCTCTTCAGAATTTGAGTACAGGGCAATCAGCCAGTCTATTAATAAAAATATCTTAATGAAATCTGTCTTCTCTTGAAAAGGCCTACTTGTTGTTCCTAGAGTATTTAAAAGTAGAATGGGAGGCAGACCCTTCAGTTTTCAGGGCCCTCTTCTGTGGAACCAGCTTCCAGTTTGGATTCAGGAGACAGACACTTGCTGTGTCCGAATTCAGGGGAAGGATGCTCATAAGGACACTGCCTACCTACGTCACAAGGTAGTGTCCTTAGACGGACGGGTAGTCAGGAAGTGAGCGGCTGTGGACAGCCCCATTTTTTTTCTCCATAGAAACTTTATTGAACAAACAATGAGTATCAACAAAACAGATGGGCTGTGGACAGCCTTCTAGCCTTCAACTCCGCCCTTACTTGCGTGTTTTTCCGGTCGCTGGCACCACAGCGTGAAAACTTTAAAATGGACCCAGAAATGTCTCCGTTGTTTTTGTACATTTTAATTCTCGAGGAGCTAGAAAAACCTTATTGTCGTCGCGGCACGTTTTGTACCTTAGGCTCATCAGAGACAATCATATCATGTAAAATAATTTCCTTTAATCTACACGCATTTAGGAATTACTCAGCTAATTACACGGATAATTGAATTATTGCCGGCGTTGTGCCAAAAAGTGTTTGCCTGCCAAAACTGATTTCCAATGTTTCCGTGTGTAATATGTGTAATATCTTTATGTATGTTGGTAAATAGACTTCGGTGAACAGGGTTTACTAATGTTACGATATTACTTCAGGGAACAGACATGACACCGTCTTAGGTTTTAGCCATCACTTTTTTATTATCTCCACACCACCCTCCGGTGGCTTCCACATGAACTGCACCTTAAACAACAACTGTTCACTCATATCATGACATCCCCCTTTTTTTTTTTTTTTTTCAACAACAGGGGCAAACAAAGTAACTCACAACACCACTCAAGGCCCATGACCAGTGGAAAAAAAGAAAGGGAGAAAAAAAATGCTTCTTGGCATACTCACATTTCTCTCTAGTGAACATATTTTTTTTTCTTCCCATTTTTTTTAATTATTTTTTTTTTATATCAAAGCATGTGCTCAAAACATAATGTTCATTTTATTCCTCAATAAGCCTTCTGGGCTTGGAAACAATACGTCCACTCGCAGTTTTGGGTGGGGTACTTGGAAACTCTGTGGGAGTGACATTTTTACTTTGCATATCCATCTCACTTTGTCCCTGTGTTTTACAGCTGGTCAAAGGTAAATAGGTCCACACCTATCTTCTGCCAGGGTCTTTCAGGAACACTATGTGGATGTAGTGGTTCTTTGTTCTGTCGTTTCTGGTGAGTACTGCACACATCACAGCAGTTCACCATCTCTGTGATACTCTGTGACATTCCAGGCCAAAAGAGTACTTCTCTCGCTGAGACATACACACCCATACCTCGCCTAAACATATGAGTGGGACAGACTAACACAGCACAGAGAAACACACATATGTACACGCACAGAGAAGGGGAAAACGACACCAAAAATACATAATAATACACAGGTCCATGACTGCCCAGGGATCCTGGGTTGCCCAGTCCCAGGACCCTGACATTACAGTCACCTATAGATGACGGTGGACGCCCTGTCATGGTTTGGGGCTGCGTTTCAGCCAGAGGTGTTGGAGATCTTGTAAAAATGCAATTATAAATGAGGAAAGTACCGTGCAATTTTAATCCACCTGGGAATGGCAGATTTGATTGGCAGCAGCTTCATTTTTCAATGACAATGATCCCAAACACACTGCCAATAGAATAAAAGCCCACTTGTACAGAAAAGCACATAATGCAACTCTTATCAGTCATGGATTGGCCTCCCTGGAGCCATTATTGGCGCAGTGTGGGATCATCTTGACAGAATAAAACAAAAGGCAGCCAAAGAAAAACTTTAAATGTCCTATGAGAAGTCTGGAGGACTATTGCTGAAGACTGCTTAAATAAATTTTAAGAAAGCTTTGTAAGAGAGTTCAGGCTATGTTGAAGAATAAAGGCGGTCACACCAGTTATTGACTGGGAGGGTTGACCAAGTGGTGGAGGCAGAAATAAATTGTTCAGAAGGTTGACAGTCCAGTCTTTTTATTTTTATTCTTTATTCTGGCACACACTAGTCCTCTAGAGGCTTTGCAACCCCTGATTAAATAGCCAGCAGTTCCTCCCACTCCTTGAAGTAGCAATTAAATACTAATTAATGATTATTATATACTGTATATGTCCATGTGAGTTTGCACATTTTTCAATAAATTGTTGCACAAATTTTCAACTTTCCTATCAATATATAAGGCTTTAGCACAGCCTAGTGTATTGTAATTCCTGGGGCAGATTTTCACCAGTACCTTAAACACAAGTCAATAAAACATCATAAACCTTTTTGTGTATGCGTATTCTTGTATCTTGAGCTAAGTTATCCATGTGCAAAGACGAGCTGTTTGCATAAGTACTGTGAAGAATCTTCATTTCAAACAACACCGAAAGTAGATGAAGCAGAGGCATTAATGAAAGCTTCACGGGTATTAATACCGCAATGTTAACTTGACTAATGGTAAAGCCCATTAGGTAGAGCTGAAGGTGTGAATACAAAACACATTAGGTGTGAATTATGTTATTAACATTTACAATCAAACACTGTCATCATATTCAAACAGCATCTCACTAAGTCCCACAATAATCTGCTCATCAATTCTCCGTGACTTTGCCTGACATTACTTGACGACATAGAATTCAAGTTGACATTTATCAATGCAAAAGGCATCGCAGCCGCCAACTTGGCACAATATGCCTCAACAAATATTAAAATACATGCATTACAATACCAGCCAATTCCTCCCACGTCCACACTGGGCAATAGATTTTTCTATAATTGTACGATCTGACCAGAGAAAATTAGCTAAATTTCTCTGGAAAATAGTTTGAAGGTGAAAGCCAGTGCCCACAGCAGACTGAGACAAGTAAATGGGTATTTTAACCTTCTGTTAATATCAAACTGAATGACTGAAGCTTCTTTTTGCCAACAGACATGCTGTGAGACAATATTCAGACGCTACAATTATCATAATGTTGTCGCAATGAGATGTATGTGACTAGCACTGAAATCCCTCTGTCGTCGGGAAGTTTTGAGCATTTAGCACTAACACAGCAGAACTTAATGCTGATAGAAAAAAAAGTTTTCTTTGTGAACCAGTGATGAATGACTGCTGGAATGGATCTGAATGAGACAAGCAACTTGCCAAGAAGATATTGACCGCTTCTGTCACTGGTCATTTATTTGGACCAATTGATGGGTCAGTTGATAGTAAAAGTTTCCAGATTAGCCGGTGGGTGTTCATAATATAATATTATTAATAAATCAATCCATTTGTCTTTCGTCAAATAAAGCAAAGCTCAGGCAAACTGAGCTGTATTGAGCATTTACTGTCAGTGTTTTCCACATTGTAATATTTGCAGATTATCTCCCTGATTTCAGCACATTTTATGCTCCCCCGTTTTGCTTTGAAAACAAACGAAAACATTAGTGTAATGAAGGGAGCGAAATCTTTGCATCTCACAGGCGTGCACATTCACCACTTCAAGGAACAAGCTTGTGCTGATATGTGTTCTTAATTGGATGTCAGTTCCTTCCTGTTTGTTTCCCTGCACATTCTGGGACTCTAATGGCACCAGTCGACTAGGTCTGCCAGTGAAAAAATAATGATATATCTATTAGAAAATGTACACAGAAAAATGGTTTGAAGTGGTTACAAGCGCAGATCAATTGAATAAGCTTAATTTGTGAATGTGTGCGCCTGGCAATCATTGTGCATTTCTTTGCAGTCGAGTCATGAGGCCGTGGTACAATAAAGGAGAGCTGTGAATCATTAGTGACACTGTGGTTAGGTTAAGGAGACTGTCTATCAAAGTAGACACAGAATGATTAAGACGCTCGAATATGGGCGCCTGGATGTGGGTGGCCACCGAGGTGTGCACGTATATCTGCATTATGATTCACGTTTTAAATGCACGATCCACCCTGACGATAAAGAAGCCACAGTGAGCAGTTATTCTAAGCAATAGCACAATAGAAACAATCATGTGCTTTTTAAAACTGCTCCAAGAAAATGGTGTTGTTGTTTTTTAAATGCAGGAAGGTTTCGGTGCTGTTTTGTTGGGTCATTTTCAGGTCAACACCTCTAAACCTAATAAGGATTCAATGTCTAGCCTTAGGACAATTCATGAGAGTGAACAGCTTTCATATTGGGGTCTATACACCAGAAGTGAAAACGGTAAATATCACGTGTGTTTTAATGTTTTGTAGTTTAGAAATTTCTGATGTTTATTCATAATTAATAATTCATAATTATTCATAATTCACAATTAATCTCTTTAAATCATATCCAACCCCCCTCACTAAAACTTCTGAGCAAAGTAGCCTGGGTCTGGAGTCAGAAGTATTTTAGTCAGCAGTGCTCACTCAGTGATGTTTTTCGGCATCATGTTGCATCACATTTTAACTGATCTTTTAATTGGTTTCTTCGGGGCACTGACCTTTCACTTTCTGATGAATCACGATTCCAGTCAAAAGAGATTGAATGAAAGGTGTCTCAAGCCAATTCAAATTTTCTCACAGCTGTTTAAATAAAGTCACAGGAAAGAAATATAGCAGCCCAAAGGAAATTTGGGAACAGAATTCCAAAATAAAAGCACACATGAAAACTACGTAAAGGACATTGTAAATGTGAGATGACTACGTGGGAATTTTGTTACCATGGAGGCGGAAAGTCGGGCTTGTAAACAAATAAATACGTTAATAAAATAGAGTATTTTGTACAGATGTGCATAGACCTTTATGACAACCCTGAACAAAAGTAAAACTAGCAATGACACCTTGTTAATTAGGCAATCTACTTATTTTTTTTTTAAAATTATGTTCACTTATTAGAATCAAACATATATAATTTGTTTTAATTGATTAGAATATTTTGTTGTTCTGCTAATAAAATGGAGACTGGATGCCATATATATCACATTTAGCATTACACTAAATTAAAGTGATTCTTTTCATAAATGTAATTGAATAAATTAATAGTACTATTACGTCATAAAAACAACATGTTAAATCTGTCTGTGAACTTTGTGTAACTGTAAACAAGTAAACAAACCAAAGATAATATTACCTTGCATCCCACCTCCTTTTTTGTCGCTTGTGTTTTACGTATATTTTGTACTTTTAGATTCGGGGCAACGTGCAGTAAAATTACGCTTGTATTTATAATTCCCTCGATTGACTTTTACTTTACAGGGCTTTACGAAGCCGTGGGACTTTTATTTTGAAACTTTCACGGAAGTTCAATTGGTTGTTGCGTCCGTCTTGAGACCGCTCGAGTCTCCTTCAGGCAGACGCACGCAGCTGGCAGCTGCTTCAGTGCGCGAGACCCAACCATCGAACGGGGAGCTCGCGCTTCTCGCTTCACCTCTGATGGACTTGAGATAAGAGGAGATCAGTCAGCGTCTCTCATTTTTGATGCCCCGGGTGTTAGTAACACAGCAAGACACAAACTGCTCTGATGCTCTCAACTGTTCCTGCGCCCATTTTAATGTGTTTTATGTGTTTGCGCTCAACAGTGAGGTAGACTTTTATCCGGGCACATTTTAGAGTGTCAGCGTGTGATTTATCCCGTGGATGCGGCTGTCGGAATCCATGTAAGCCCTGCAGGATCAGCCTGTCACAGGGCATCATGGTGCATCAGGTTCTTCACAAGTGGATGAGGAATATTTCTCCAGAGATGCTGTTGCTGCTCCTGGTGCCGATACTGTGCTCCTTTCGTCTGTCAGGAGCGGCTCCCTCTCTGACTACCGAGCAGCTGGACATGGGGGTGGTAAGTTTTGAACCTTTTCTAGCTACTTACAGAGAACCGGGCTCGGAAGTTTTTCTGGATGGTGCAGGGAATATGAGGTGGTGTGTTCTTTTTTTTTTTTTTTTTTTTAGCTTTGGTGTGTGAGAGAGCTGGAAGACCCCAACACCCCCCCCCCCCTTTTTTTTTTTTTTTAACTTGGGCTACTCTTGAACGTCCAGCGAAGAGCAAGTGCTGGCCTCTCTAAATACTTGCTCTGAATTTTAACTGCGCTCTGCAGTCCACTCCACAAGGCAGAGTGGCAATAGCACACACACTGCTTGATTAAAAATAAAAATAAATAAAAGACTGTATAGGATTTTTTTTCTCCCGAGGAGGAACCGCTCCATTAAAAGAATGAAGTTGTGATAAATACATGTCTGTGCAGGGGGTTGCTTCGATGTTGTATCGACCTCTTCCAGCTTATAGTGAACGACAATCCACGAAGCATAATTTATTAATGCTTTTTTTCCCTCCCCTCCCAGTAACGCCTTTGAAAGAGTCCAGAGGATTGCTGTGTTTAAAATAGATGATCCAATACTGTAGTCTGGCGTGGCTCAGTAGACTTGAACTAAATGCAATCTCTTAAATAGGCAGCACCATTGGTGGAGGATACAAACAAATCGATCAGAGCTGTGACTGCTTATGAGAATAAATTTAAGACGTTTAATAATAAGCTTCAGTGAGCCTTCATGGGTTTGGAGCTAGAGCAGAGTAAACTAATCATTAATGATTCTGTTACATTATATTTAGGTGTGTGTGTTTGGTATTGGTGATGCATCTTGAAATATACACAGCCTGTAAAGTGGTAACTGGCCTAATGCTGTATGTCATCATCACTACTACTACAGAACAACAGCATGAATGGCATTTACTTAAGACTGCCGTTAAGAAAGAAAAGAGACCTTATGTTTGCAAGCTCATACTGTGTGTTTATAGCCACTATAATGACGGCAGGCATAAAATTACAGTATGCACCATTTACTTTTAAAAAAAAAAGTTTGTAAAAGCTGATTATCATCTTCCTAAAGTAGTCCCCGCTGAAGATGCATTTTTCTCCATATTCCACTCCTTAGGGCAACTTCTTTCATTCTTTCTTTCCTTTTTATTGTTTTTTTTTTTTTGTTTTGCGGCTCATCCCAACTTCAGTCTTCCTGTCTCACTTTCTTTCAGCCCTCAAACTCTTCTCTCTCTATCTAAAAAAAAAAAAAGAAAAACACACAAAAATCCCTACACATGGGATTATTATTTTGCTTAAAGACAAGAACAAGAGAAGAGATGAGTTTAGATTTTTTTTTTTATTCATGTGTTACCTTCTGAGCGCTGCGTCATTCAGTTTTTGATACTCTGTTCTGACACATCTGGCACGGCAGACGATCATATCGAGATGATATGCAGGTCGTAATTGTTGGCACGTATGAGCAACAGAAAGACAATCTGAACACGAAAATTCAAGATATGTAGGTTAAAAACTAGGCGCAGATCTGTAGCACAGAGCCTTTTTTTTTTAAGCTCAATGTCCCCACATATGACATATGAGTGTTTAAGTAGGACATATACACACTTTTTCCTTGCTGCATTCCTATGAGTAATGAAATGATACATAACAGCAAAAATCATCATATCAGATGTTTTCCTCTTGATACCAATATCTCTCTGTCCTCTGTTATTTTTTTGCACAATGCTATCCTCCTTTTTTAATTGTTATTCATTAAAGAATAGGAAAAATAAAAGCAATGTGCTTTTCGGGACCTCTCGCCCAGGCATTTCTTTAGAATTGCATGAACTGTGACACAACAAACAGTCCAGTGTCACCAGATGAAAAGCTGTAGTAACAGCAGCAATTTTCCTCCATTTACTGTGTCACAGAAAGAAATGCTCAAGGTGGAGTTTTTCCTGCATTTCTAGATAGAGCTGTGTGTGAAACACTCAGCCTCTGTGCAGCCTGTAGACTGAAGGGCTTAGCTTTTTGATGTAATAGTTTGGGATGCTTTGCCCAGCTTTCTCTGCCATTAACAGAAGGGTGACACTGCAAAAAACATGCTGCTTGGTAAACCTGAAGCAATTAGTTTAATGGAATGACCGTTTCTTTTATGTTTGAATAGTTTCCAGTTCGATGTGTTGAGGAAACCTTGTTTTGGTTATCAGCCAGGTAAAGTCTTGACTTTTAATTGCAGTCATGTGAAAAAGTTTTCATAGGACGTTCTGCAGTCCTGTGAAAATCATTCAATAGTCAACAGCCACCTTTAGCAGCTATAACTTGAAATAATCTTTTCCTATATGACTTTATTATTCACATCATCGAGGGGAAACTTTGGCCCACTCTTCGTTACAGTTTTACTTCAGTTCGTGAGGTTTTTCTGGCATTCATTTACGGCAACAACTCAAGAGAGGACCTCTCTCGGTCCTGCCACGGCATTTCAGTCAGGTTGAGGTCTTGACTTTGACTGTTACATTACAACACCTTGATTATTTTCTTTTCCAGCCATTCGGTCCTGATTTGGTGGTGTGTGGGGGGGAACATATTCCTGTTGCTTGACTCAAATGTGAGGCCATCTGTCTGGCAGTTAAAGCTTGCCCCAAACTGACTCTAGAACACTTTTGTATACAGAGACTTCATTGCCCACTCAAGGACTGCAAGGTGCCTAGGTCCTGTGCCTGCAAAACAAGGCCAAAGCATCACCCCTCCATGTCTCTACTTGACAGTTGGTATGAGGTGTTCATCCTTAAATTCTGTGTTTGGTTTTCTCCAGACATGGTGCTGTGCATTATTGTCAAACATCTCACCTGTGCGAAGAACATTGATCCAGAAGTGTTGTGGTTTGTTCAGATACAAATTTGCAAACCTAAGCTGTGTTGCCAGAACAGGGCAGGCTTTTCTCCTGGCAACCCTCCCAAATGAGCCATGTTTGTTCTGTCTTTTTCTATTTGTAATGTCATGAACTTTAACATTTAATATGCTAAGTGAGGCCTGTAGAGTCAGAGATGTAGCTTTTGAGTTATTTGCAATTTTCCTGAACATTGCGTAGCAGTATGTTTTTGCTAGGATGTCCACTCCTGGAAAGTCTGGCAACACTCTTAAATGTTTTCCCCTTGTGAATTATCTTTCTCACTGTCGAATGATGGACTTCAGATTGTTTGCAATTGGCCTTATAACCCTTCCCCGACTGACGGGCAGCAACAATTGCTTCACTGAGATAATTGCTGATGTCTTTCCTCCTTGGCATTGTGTTAGCACACAATTGAATGCTCCAGCCCAGCAAACTGCCAAAACTTCTGTATTTATAGAGATGGTCATACTTGCTAATGATCAGTTAATGAAGTGCTTTTGATTAGCAGCACTTGCCTCTACTTACCCTCTTAATTCCTGTGGAGACAGTAGGGGTGTACTTACAGTTCTGTGAAAACCTTCTTTTTCACATGACTCTTGTGGATGTGGGAGTAGATACCTGTCTCCCTGTGTTAGTCTTGTGATGTCTTGACAGTCCAGTGGTGTATCTCAACTGTTGCCAAATTTTATCTGGAATAGGCTCCAGATAGTGGTTGAGAAAATAGACTGATGAAGTTTATACCTATAGCATCTGCTAAAGTCTTGATTGGGATTGAAATATTTTGTTTATATATGTAGTCCAACCTTTGTAGTCCTCAGTGTTTTGGCAATAGAAACCCAGTCTCGCAGATGGTAAAAAAAACAAAACAAGACAACTGCTACCGATTTAAGTCCATTTTCAAAGCAGTTCTGCTTTGTTTTTGTTTGTTTGTTTCGATTTAGTCTGTTTAATTAACTCTGATCACATATGCAGACATGCTGATGTCGATTGAAGTCATTTCTTGGCTTCTTCATGTAGGCTGTACTAAAATTTGTTTGATCACAATGACAGTTTTTATAGTGGTGAGAGCAGCGTCTTTGTAGTTTCTTCTCTTCATTGTGGAAAAAAACATCTATAGACACTTTAAACAACTTTTGCAACATGTTTGCATTGTGATCTTTGAAAATAAGTGTTGTTTCTTCAAAATATGCATACTTCAGTTGGGGTTTTCTAAGGGTATGGCGTAGCCTATTAGTTGTATTGAGATGTGAATTGTCTAGTTTAAGGAAAACATGCATTCCCCTGGACCAAAGCATATTTCTTACTTTGAAAACGGGAGTACCTGAAAAGGAATGTGATGTCCTCTTATGGCCAAACTCAAAAAGCGAAATGTAGAAAATCTCTCTGCCCAAAAAACCACAAAGACATGAAAGTGCCTTTCAAGTTTATATTTTCGAACCCCTCTTGACCAAGGATCTTTGCCTGCAAGTCTGGAACAGATCACATATTTCTTTTTTTTTTTTTTTTTGGTACTAAGAAATAGTTTGAGGACAGAAGAAAAAGTATGTATTCCAGAGAGGCGACATGAATAAGATGTCTTTGGGGAAACTCCTGACGCTCCAGGGAAGAGGTGTCATCCCGCAGTTCTTTTTTTCAGAGGCCTTATGTGACACCCTCCTACTCTAGGGATCTGAGCTAGATAGCAAATTTTAAGTTCATAGTTTAATTTTCCCAGTAAAGTAAGTGATCATATCATTATGAAAATTACCATATGTGAAAGCTTCTAGCTGAAGCTGGAAGCCAGAAGATGATTTTTAATCCTGCAAAGCCCTGTTAGAGGCAAAAGCATGTGTGAATTACGACTTTATAGCACCTTATACTTGATAAAGTAGAAGAATGTGATTTAGACTTTTTGGAAGATTAAAGTTTCCGGCTTTATTCATTGTCAAAAAAGAGAGAATTCTCACATTTGATCTCACACAAAAAAGTAAATGTAAACAGTATAACCTTA
Organism: Haplochromis burtoni; assembly: GCF_018398535.1. Lineage (NCBI taxonomy): Eukaryota > Metazoa > Chordata > Actinopteri > Cichliformes > Cichlidae > Haplochromis > Haplochromis burtoni. The sequence goes on along the minus strand of NW_024582479.1, from coordinate 190,552 downwards.
CTTCATCTTCTAGGTTCATCATGAAAGACAGAGAGTGCTTATCAGTGCAGACAGCTGAGATGAGTATTAGTTGCCCAGTGACTGATTTGTTGTCACTGGGGAGCCAGAGTACACACAGAGGACATTATTCACTGGAAGGACTGTAAACTACAGATATTATCAGATGATTGTAGACATAATTCTCTTTCCACAGTGGATACAAACCAATGAGCCACAACATTAAAACCACCTGCCTAGAACTGTTCTTACAGGACACAGGACATCTGGGGGCGGTCCACGTCGTGTTTGGCATACAATAGGATCCTCGCAATGGGCCCTTGGGGTCTTGTAGGTTATAAGATGGGGCCATGTTGGGCCATATGTAAATATTTTCCATCTGGCGACTGTTGATAATTGTGTGGTGTTCCATATACGCAGTGCAACCTGTACTTTGTGGCACTTGTTAGGTCAGAAATGTATAGAAAAAGTGAACAGTACTCATTATGAACCATACAATTCCAGGTCTTTATGGTGCTACATATGCTAGCTTTGCTTGATGAGAATTTTCATCAGGGTCTGTGTAAAGCTTTCGGCTTTAAAGCCTAAATTATACTCCATTGCAGAAACAGGAGAGTTGGGGAGACACGACGGCTGAGTAGCAGTTGTAGTCATTCTTGTTTTATTTTGACATCTGCCTTAAGTCAGCCGTCTAGGAAGCATCCAAAGTTTGTGGATTGTAATGTAAATTCTCTCCAGACGAGTTGGCACGATCACAAAAAATTGGGCAGGCATGCAGGCATCCAGTGTCCCTCGTGCTCACGGTCGTATGAGGAAATTTAAGTCACTGGGACATTTGAACTGACTCCAATAAACTTCCGGATATAGAAAGTATAACTTAACTGTTAACAATTTGCACCAATTTGTTTGAAGTTAAATATTCAAACAATGTAATTTCCAAGCAGTAAAACCACCAAAACCGCCAAAATAATGCCTAACAAACTCAAACACAAAAACTGTCCCCAAAGAACAATTACTGACAGACTCACCTGATATGTGTTCAGTCATCTATCCCATCAATAATGGTGTGGGTGCTTTTCCTGAGTGGTATACACATTGAGGTTCTTATCCTGCAGAGGGAGGTCATGCTTAGCCTGCCACTGTGTACACTCACCCGCCACTTTATTAGACACAACTATTTAAGTGCTCATTAACTCATATGTCTAATAAGCCAATCACATGGCAGCAACTCAGTGCATTTAGGGATGTAGACACGATCAAGGCACCCTGCTCTTATTAAAACCCAGTGTAGAATGGAGAAGAAAGGTGATTTTAAGTGATTGAACTGGCATGGTTGATGTTGCCAGAAAGGCTGGTATGAGTATTTCAGTAACTGCTGATTGTCCAAAGAAGAGAAAATAAGTGCTCTTCTTTGATGCCAAAATAAACAGTAGACAACTCTGGGGTTCCACTCCTGTCTTTTAAGAGCAGGATGCTGAGATTTCAAATCACACCATTATTTGTTGTAAACAACATGAAAACATGGATCTATTCTGCCTCGTATCAATAGTTTAGTTCAGATGGTGGTGGTGTAACAGTATGGGGGATATTTTCGTGGCACTCTTTGGCCCCTTTTATACCAACTGAGCATCATTTAAACACCACAGTATCGTTGGTGATGATGTCCATCCCTCCATGACCACAATGTATCCATCTTATGATGGCTGCTTGGATATCACAAAGCTCAAATACGGTTAAACTGATATGACCTCCACAGTCACCCGATCTCAATCCATTAGAGGACTGGAGAGTGATCTGATGGACCGGGAGATTCACAACATGCATGTGAAGCTGACAGATTTCCATCAAAGATTTCCACATCATGTCAATGTGGACCAACATGTTTCCAGGACCTTGTTGAATCCATGACACAAAGGATAAAAGCAGGTCTGAGGGTAAAAGGCAGTTCTACACGATACTCATAGGATATATAGCCTGTATTTGTATAGCGCTTTACTTAGTCCCTATGGACCCCAAAGCGCTTTACACTACATTCAGTCATCCACACATTCACACACTGGTGATGGCAGCTACATTGTAGCCACAGCTGCCCTGGGGCGCACTGATAGAGGCGAGGCTGTCGGACACTGCCGCCACCGGGCCCTCTGACCACCACCAGTAGGCAACGGGTGAAGTGTTTTGCCCAAGGACACAACGATGGAGACTGTCGGAGCCGGGGCTCGAACCGGCAACCTTCTGATTACAAGACGAACTGCCAACTCTTGAACCACAATCACAACCATATACCTAATAAAGAGGTCCATGAGTGTGTATGTGTTTGATATAAAGTACTCAGTCACTCAAGAAGGAAACACTCACCTAACCACAAAATAAACCTTTGAATCCTGTAGTAGTGACTCTAACAACCAAATACTGAGTCCTTTAGAAACACCCCACACAGCAGCGATGAGAAGTGCTCATTTTATAGCTACGCTTATCTAGCTTGATATATCACTGAATAGCTCCTATTTGCTATTTCAGCACTTGAGGGAAAGTAGTCATAACAAGTAAAATATAATATGGTATATGTTTCTTGCTCATCATATAATCTTCCTTCTGAGGTGTATTTTCTCCACTGAAACATAACTGCAAGCTTCCCAAAGGAACTATCCATCTGAACGCACATTTCTTCCCTTTGGATAAGCGAGCCTGAGCTGGCCAGATTAGCAGCTGATAAATTACCTAAATTACTGTATATTCAGCCACCTGTGGAATTTTATTCATGAAAAAACACAACCATTACACATTTGAATAATGATCCTAAAACCTTGAGACTGCACTTGTATGAGTGTGTGTGTCCATGTGCCTAGAAGGACAACCACACTCCGCCAAGTCCATTTCTCACCTTCATTTTGCTACGTAATTTCTTAAATGAGAACACCATCTGGCATCAATTCCTCTGGAGCGGTAGGTGCTCCCCTTCTGCTCCCACACTGCCACCACTTACTATCCTTCCCTGCTAAAATCTAAATAATTTAATCAAGTCTTGAAATTGCATCCAGGAGCAATGACAAGAAGCAAAAACAAATGTATTGTTTTTTAGGAACGAGACAGAAGATGGGCTTTAAAAAGTGAGGCTACGTTTTTTTTGTTTTTGTTTTTTTTTGGGGGGGGGGGTTATTATAACCAAAAATACATTTTTGATATAACCAAAAATTCTTATTCTTCTATTTTTAGTGACATTTCTGATTGACTTAAAAACCTTTTTTGTGGCCTTTTCCATGGTTAACAAATACATGGTCTCTGGGAAGAAAATATAGCTGGGGCTCACTGTTATAGTATGTTAATAGGCGATCAATTTGCAGCTTGTGTTCTTAAGAGACCTATAAGCATGACTCAGGAAACATCCAGAATACTTATGCAACAATATCCACTCCACTCATTCTCTGCTGGTTGAATCCCAACCAATTTTCTTCAAATGGTGCTAATCCTCTGACCAGCAGCAGAGCTTCAAGATGCAAATGGTATTTTTAATAATTCAGTTTTTGTTCTATAGGGTATAATTGGGTTTCTCAAACAAGCAGCCTGGCCACCACCTGTAGCACCACCTTTACTAACGTCTGGGTTTGTCACAATACTTAAGAAAATGCTGGATACCATTTGATACAATTTTTGATACCACGTGAAGAAAGTGATCAAATGAAGAGGCATAATTGTTTTTAAATAAAAATTATAACAATACTGTTCTGTGCAAAAGCATTCAGCTGCAGCCATATCTATTTCCTGTTTTTCTGGTGACTTGGTTTCATCGCTGATCAAATATGTCACAATTTCTGTCTGGTTTCTGGCAGTTTTCTCAGCTTCAATCAGGGACTTTAGGAGGACTATTACACTTTTTACTGTCTCCATATTGTTTTCTCCACACCCTCCTGGTGACATCATCAGCCGCATACATTTATGTTCACCATTACAGAGTGGATATCCCCTTCAGTATTCACCTGAAAAATGGGTCTTGGAACTCTTGCTTCTATATCAGAAATGGTGAAATAATTCAAAACCAGAAGCAGAATACCTGCAGTTTTTTTTCCCAAAGTTTTTTTCCACAATATTCCATCTTTTCAAACTGTTCCAACAGCTCCTGCAGTATAATCTCCAAATCTCTGAGCTTCTGTACCGATATAGCATTAAAAAAGCAATAAAAACTGCAGCTGCTGTGGCAGGAGCACACCACACAAGGTTACAAAAATTAAGAGGTGCCCAATGCACAGAAGTGGTGACATCAATTTCAATTCAGCTTTGTTGTACGGTGATGTTCATGAGGCACTGGACAAGAGGTATAATGGGTCCTAAATGTTAACCTTGATAAAATTGCTAACATTAACATGTCCACTGACTAAGTTAATATTTATGATAACTTTATTATTTTTAAACTGAACCTTTACTAACCTGCAAAATGTCTCATAAAGATAGGTTTGTGCATTACTGTTTAGCTGCTAGTGGCATGTTTAGGTGCTAGTGACAGGAGGAGCTGTTTGCATGCAGCAGTGCTGTGTGAAGTTGTGTGTCAGCTTCTGCAAATGAGTGTCTAATCCAATAATAGTTACTAATAATTAGAATATGAGTAATAATTTATTGAAGACCCTAATCGGTACACATGCTGCCAACTGCTGAAATTTGTTTCTGTCACTGAAAAAAAATTGTCATCCATAAGTCAAAACTTTTGGTTATTATCCAAAAGTTTCAGCTTACTCAGAAGTTTGAGTGAGCACATAGACATTTTGAGGTAATAACCCAAAATTTTGATGCTGGGGGGAAAAAAGTACCATCAAGTTTTCTGTACTTGCACTTCAGTACCTTTCACTTTCTCCTTGAGTGTACCCCGTTTCAAATAGAACACTTTCTTTTGCACTTTTTTGCCAGCACATCTTGGTTTGTCTTATTACTCCAAGAAGTCCAGGGATAGAAGGCTCTCAAAGAGAAAATGGGAAGCTGTGACAGTCAAGGATTGCTGCACTAACTAATAGAGACAGGTCAAGAAAATAAGACGTATCCCAAATGAGCATTCTGCCCACACAGAATATGATTTATCAGCAAGCATAATTTACAAGTAGTGACTGTCTGGACAGTGTATTGATATGTATTTCTAAAAATTTACCTTAGTGAGTGATGAGGAGTCCTGAAATGTTAGCCCACACAAAAATAACTGGATGCTAGTTTCCCTGTAAACCTGTTATTAGTCTCTCACCCTGAATCATTAGGATACTTTTAGCAGTGCTGTCCCATTTCATCAAGTGTGACCTGCCGTCTGTAGAAAGGTATCATGGGGCTTATATTGAGGGCAGCAGATTATTTCAGGAACAATGACGTGGGAGAAGATTATAATGTTGGAGAGAACATATTTCTCCATAAAGATTGACAGTCAGCTTGTAATTTAAGCTTCTCAGTAAGACGGAAACCAGTCCTTCAATCCACTCCTATCCAATCTGTCACCTCAGCCATGATAAGAGTAAAAGTTCTCTGGAGACATGCAAGTTTCTGAGAAGACTGTCAGCATTATTGGGGAGTTCATTATTTCCTCAGAAATCAATTCAGAAATGGTCTCAAGAGCTCCGACACCTCATTGGCTGCCACTGTAGCATGGTGGTGTGGGACTGATGTGTGGCAGCTGTAAGACTTCTCCATGGCATGTTTCCAGACAATGATAACATTGATTTCCTGATAAGATTTGGCAGCATGTGTTCACAACTTGATTCACTGCAGGCAATATTTATGTTGATTTATGAGGAGACTAAAGTATTGGAGTTGTAAAATAAAGCTTGCAATTTCAACCACGTATTCCATTGTCTGTGTTTATTGAGTGTAAAGAAATTCTAGACCTGAGGATTGATTAGGATGTTTTTGTTTGTTTTTAATCAGTAGCTGAATGTGTTTCATACAGAGGGTATTTATGTCACATGTCTAAAATAATAGACATGTTTATTTTCATCAATCCAGCTGTCTACATGAGTGTCATAACATTTTGGTTGGTGCTATATGCACGTCAATGTGACTGGGAGCATGGTATTTTGTGTATATTTTGTAGGGCTGCACGATTAATCGTTAGAAAATCGCGATCTCGATTCATACTTATGTGCGATCTCATTTTCCAAATGACAACGATTTAAAAAAAAAGAAAAAAAAAAGACGTGCATGAAAACAAGCGCTCACTCTTCCTGCTCAACAAATGACAACGGCGGAGCCTTATACCACGTGATACAGAAGCTGTGCCATGTGATGCTAAAATTAGCAGGGAAAAAACAACAGAGAGCACGTCAGGTCTCACGAGAAAGTGACAGGAGAAAATCCCTCCCAGTCAACCACCCAAACATCAATAACGGGAACCTTATACAGCGCTTCCCTATACACGTCGAACTCCCGCAGGCACAAAGAAATTACGGAGGCTATTACTTATCACCTGACCAAAGATATGGCTCCCATCAACACTAGGGGTGCAACGATACACAAAATTCACGGTTCGGTTCGGTTCGATACTTTAGTGACACGGTTCAATATTTTTTCGATAAAAAAAAATGTTCATGCCTTTTTAATTTGTCATTTATTAAAAGTATAAATATATATTTTAACTCAAAAGTACAGTTTTTAAATTTAATGTTGCTGAAACAAAAGTAATTAAAAAAATAAATATATCTCAGGGCTCT
>NW_024582479.1:153636-181714 GCF_018398535.1 Haplochromis burtoni | reverse complement strand
TGCTCCTTGCTTTGTTTTTCCTGAGTTTCCTAATTGTGTTCTAGATATTCAGATTCCTGGGCATGGTTCCCTGTTGGGCTGTCTGGTTTTGGACTTTGTGATTTTTCTGGTCCAAGATGTGTTAAAGCTTCTTTAAAGTTCATTCCTGACTCAACAGTCCTGCATTTGGGTCCATATAATTTGTCCTCCACACAGCATGTCGAGACACCAATCACATTAAACCATGCTTGCATTGGTTATAATGCTAGCTTCCATTATTCTTTCTTAATTTATCTATTTCACCCTTTTCTCCACTGGAAACTGCAAGAGCCCATGTGTGCAGACAAAAGCTGCTGGGTTCTTATATTGGAGAAGTTATAACAACAACTTTTTGTTAACCATGTGTATCTGCTATTTGCTTTTGCTGAAAGCTGATGTGCTTCTTTGTTCCTTATCTTTATACTTTTGTGTTTTAATGAATTAATTGTCAGTTTGTCTTTCATTGTTATAGGTCAAATATTTACATGACTGGTAGAATTGGATGACATGTAGGATGAATCCATCTTTAATTCATTCAAATTACTGACTGAAAATTCACTACACCTGTGTAGAGTCTGACAATAGAGTTTGTCAGTTTGTCATTGCCTAGCCTATAGAGATCGGTGGTCTTCCCTCCACAGCAATCTCTCCCCAGACCATCACTGACCCATCACCAAACCGGTCATGCTGAATAATGTAACAGGGAGCATGATGTTCTTCACAGTTTCTTCAGACCCTTTCATGTCTGTCACATCTGTTCAGGGTGAAGCTGCTGTTATCTGTGAAAAGCACAGGGTGCCAGTGATGGACTTGTCAGGTCTGGTATTTTATTGCAAATGCCAATCGGGTACACAGAAGCAGGCAGCGAGCAAAAGGCCCACGAGAGCAGATCGGGCCCTCAGGCCAATCTCACGAAGTTTGTTTCTGATTGTTTGGTTAGAGAATTTACACCAATGTCCTGCTGGAGGTCATTTTGTAGCTCTGGCAGTGCTCATCCTGTTCCTTCTTGCACAAAGAAGCAGATATCGGACCTGCTGATGGGTTAAGGACCTTCTACAGCCCTGTCCAGCTCTCCTAGAGTGACTGCCTGTCTCATTTGAATCTCCTGCGTGCTGTGAGACACAGCAAAGCTTCTGGCAATTGTACATATTGATGTGTTGTCCTGGAGGAGTTGGACTACCTGTGCAAGCTCTGTAGGGTCCAGGTATTGCCTTATGCTGCCAGTAGTGACACTGACCCTAGACAAAACCAAAGCTAGTACAAAAAACAGAAAAGCTGAGGAGGGAAAAATGTCAATGGCCTCAACCTGTAAAACCCATTTTGGAATTTTTGTCTCATTGTTGCCCCTCTAATGCACCAGCTATTAATTTCATTAACACCAAAGCTGTTGTAACTGATTATAAAACCCCCTCTGCTGCTTAACTGACCAGATCAATATCCCGGAAGTTTAATTGATTTGATGCTATACTCTGATTAAAATGTGCTCCTTTAATTTTTCTGAGCAGTGTACATCTAATCGTACACTGTTACTCTTAGTGAAGTTGTAAGTAATTAACTTGACATCCTAAACAGATATGAAATGTAGAAAATGTTTATGCCCACATTCTGACTCGCTGTAGTGATGGCAACATACTTCTTTTTATTGTCAACCAAAACAGCATTGATGCCGATGATAATTTTCATTTGAATCAGTAACTTCTTCATGAAATGATTGATTATTTTTATTTTAACCATCCAAATTTGAATTCTCAATAGAAAAAGAAAAAAACAAACAATTGGTGCACTGAAATAAAAATTATTGTAGCAACTGTCAACCCAGTCTCTCTAATATAGTAACATTGGTTGCTCATTTGAATCAGAATTTTTTGGTCTTTGGCAAAAAGATTTTCTTCAAGTAGGATTAATATTCTGGTTCTTGTATGCTCTGCAACAAAACCTTAAAATTGCTGAAAATACTGATAATAATAGTAGATATTAACATATAAATAAGTTATGTAGTAGTAATGTACGAGATGATGAACTACAGCTCATCAAATCCACTATCTTAAACAAGCAGAATAGAGAGATGCAAAAAATGCGTGTTTTGCACAAGATTGAATTAAAACAAATAGTTATGTGTAATCTTTCAGTGCTTTGTCACAGATCTTTTGAAACTGGAACTTGTAAATTAATCAAAATGTCAACCACATTAGCAGACGTATTATGCCCGCTCCACCTTGGTATCTTTGTTCTGGACTGAGCTACACACTGGAGTAGCTTTGCAAAAAAAAGAGAGAGAAAAGAAAGAAAAATCCCATCTCATCTATACTGGCCTTTCCGGGCCCATTAATTAATTTGCTGTCTATTAAGGGGTCCCTTCTGGGGGGTCCCTAAACAAAACTATTATTCAGTTTGTTTACTGACTTCCTCTTTAGCACAGCTTCAAAAGATTCCAGTGGTTTTCCAAATACTTGTGCTCCTCCCCTACGTCATCAAGTCAAGTAGCCGTCCTCGATCATCTTATTCACATTCAGAAGCAGATGATTCCCCCCGGACCACCATCCATCGCTGTAATGCATTTAAGCAAGAGACTCGGCGAGAGAGTATTTCTGTTTTTCTGTCAGTGGTATGACCCGAAGTTATACTGAAAGTCTGAGGGGCACAAGGTCAGCAGGGATAGAGACAGCACAGTCCCAACGTGGAGTCAGACAGAGCACCGTCCAGTCTCATATACTTCATCCTGTTTGTCAGGTAGTGAGTGATGACCAAATCAAATTAAATAAAAAAGTGATGACTTGGAGAGAACCACAGCTGCTTTTACTCATAATAAAAAAATAACAGCTTGCACGATTAAGTGAAGCTTTAAACAAGTTATCAAGGCTACAAATTCTATGTCAACTATCTTCCGTGGATCTAAAGTGTTTTCTTATTCAGTAAAAGCAAAGAAAAAATTCTTTAGACCCAAGAGTAGAAAAAGAACTGAAAACACGCATTTAGTGAAGTCTGAAGCCTGAGATTTTGGCTCGTAGTGGTTATTTGTACAAACGCTAACCTCATTATTTGAAATGGAATATAGGCCCAGTTTGTTTTTGATTTAACGCAAGTACTTGTTAAAAAAAATCTTTCACCTAAAGTTGTTTAGCTACACATTAAGCTTTCCATCATTTCTGTGTATCTGCTGTAAGCAGTTTGCTCAAAATAATCAAATCGGTCTTAGTCGGCTTTGACACAACCAAATATCCGACTTTACAGAAGTAATGGGCCCTACTGTGTCAGTAATTTAGCAGGAATTGCTGTTTTCCTCAGTTAAATATGATCCTACCGTCTCCCTCAGCCTTTCACTGGCTTCATGGTTTAGTTTAACTGTGGGTTAGAGGAAAGTTGGCTCCCTTTCAGGCTCTCCTTGTAGAAAACCCTAAATCAAGTCCATGTGGCTTTTCTATTTTAATGCAGGCATCCCGCCTCCTTTTAGTCATGAACCAGATCAAATCTTTGGTTGCAAGTGGTATTCAAAGGCCTTGTAATTATGGCGGTATCTGGTGTTGCTCCGATTGCTAGTTGAAGTTTAATTTTCAGGCACATTTTCCCCACAAATTGAACTGGAGGAAACCTCAAAGCATCAACAGAGCTATTCTGAGTTCACTGTCCAAAACTGGCAGAATTATAATAAATGTGCATTCCTATTTGTGTGGGGAAGGAAAAGCTTAAAAAGTGCTTCTGGATCAAAAAGCATGCTGATATTTATCTCTGGCATTGGCAAAGAAGTGATTGGAAGCACTGTCTCATGGTTTACTACATATAAAAAAAATAGATGAGAGAAAATAAGTTTCTGAGGGAATATTTGATGTGTGCTTTGTAATTAACTTTCAGTATTGTATGTTCTCAGACTCCATGTTCGCATGTTGTCTGTTCATCTGAGTAAAATGGGATAAAAGAACTAAAGCCAGATAGACAAAGTGTTTGCCCAGTGTCCAATGTGATTCTTGGAAGATGAATAAAAGCTTGATTGAAAACAGGCATTAAGGCATACAAATCAGACTTCTTTTACAGAGAGTAGACTCACTTAGGTCCATAGCACACTGCGCAGCCACATTAATTTGGAGAGGTTCTTTTATATTCAAGATTGTATCTGGAGGTGCCTGTTAGCTCAGTAATTATTCGTTGGCTAATTGGATATTTGCCATGTTTATTTCTTTCTCCAGCCCATGAGAGACAAATAAAAAGTGTTATTTCTCAGTGAACCTCTACCTAAGTCACAACAAAACTAATTGCATATCCTCGACAAAAGAACAAGTAATTTCGTGATTGGGCTGTTTTGTTTTTAAAATCTGTGAACTCCTCAAAATTCAGCTTAAGGGCAAAGAATAAAAGAGAAAGATAGAGCTGCAAATAAATAGATTACTCCTTGATCTTAATGAAGTATCTGTCAATTAAATCTGTTCAGATAAAGAACATGGCAAAACTCAACAAATTTTAAGGGACCATTGAAAAGTAATGATCCATTCAAATAGTCTCAAGACAGGGCCAGAGTACACAGGAAGTCCTTGGAAACTGTTCGGAAAAGGCCAGGTCCTTTTTCTAAATGAATACTGGTGGCGGCTTTGATGAACCAGCATCTAGCATGGCTAACATCAACCAACCATTTCAATGACCTACAGAGCCATACGATATAGAGAGCACCGAGGCAAGGTACAGCATTACAAGCTTTGAAAATGGATTTTGTAAGGAAGGCAGCCACTCTAAAATATATTTGCCAGGTAATTAAGTGAACACTTATAGCATAACTTTATTGACAAGCAGTTCTGCAGAAGATATTGACCAAATAGTAAAATGCATGCTTTCAAAGGTTCCATAATAAAAGCCCTGTTAAGAAATGGAGAAAATTATGTGATGAACACTGAAACATTTAAGCTTGACGTGCATGAAGCGTTGAGATGTGTCATTTTTGTCTTTGCATACAAAGATTACGGATGTTACACATATTTTGTCAAAGTTCTCAGTCATCAGGGTCAAGTCAGTCTGAAGTGCTTGAACTCAAGCCAGCAGGACTTTTTATATGTTAATGAAGATGTTTATATCTCTCATCCGAAAGCCTTCCTCAGCTCAGAATGCTGATGGGCAGTACCAGAACCTCTAGAGAGGTTATCACAGTGGAGTTCATCCTGAGAGCCGTTCACCCACGCTGTCACCATGAGAGACGTTATGGTCACATCAGTCAAGATGGCAACCAAGGTGGTCACTGGGGCCCTAACGAGTCACATGACAACAGGCTGGGTCAGCAAATCTCAGGACCACTTCCAGGGTAACAGTCCCGCCATGAAAGTGGTCCTGAGATAGAGCGGGTCTTCTACTAATCGGAAGGTTGTTGGTTTGATTTCTGGCTCCTTCAGTCTGAATGCCAAAGTATTCTTGGGAAAGATAGTAAACCCCAGGTTGTACTGATGCATTGGAGTGTGTGAATGTTAGTTACGTATTTTTAAAAAAAAGCCTGTATGAATGGGTGAATAAGACATGTTGTATCAAGAGCTTTGTGCGCTCAAGAAGAGTAGAAAAGCATCATAAAAGAACCGGTTGGCTTGAATTATAGGTCAAACATCTGGTACCACCCATCAGCTCTTTGGATGAGAGGTGACAGATTGTATTTTATATAAGCTCATGTTTGATTAACCAATGTTTGACGCTATGAGTGCTAAGAACTGGTGGATACCTCAGGACATCTTCTCTGTGATACTGGGTAGCTGATTTGATTAACCTTCTGATGTTGGGGCAGATGAGTGCAGTGATGCTCTCCTCAGTCGCTTCCCATTCACGTCACAGCGTAGCACACATTTCCAGGTGAAGCTGGAATATTTTTTGATGCCAAGCAGGGTACCCCTTGAGCAACTGTCAAAGCAGCATATGGTTTTGTTGTTTTATATTGACACTGTTGTTGAAAATGCTGACTTTCTAACACAGGCAGCCTTGAAAACAAACTCTTTGGTGTGCTTTAGGATAACAATGGAAATGAAGAGTTGGTAGAAAGAACAACTGTGGACATTTCTCATTCCTAAGATACATTAATGAATCAGTGCAATCTCTAGACATTCACGTACTGATTTAAATGCAAAAACACAAAAACTCTCATAGTTCTTCATCTTTTCATACAAATTTAAAAGAAATCTGAGAATGCAATGACTGCTACAGCTCTGCATTGATTTTATTTTAGATGCTGACATTTAGCAGACTTGGAGATGCAAAACAAATCCTCTCATCTGACAGCCTGTCTGTAATCCAAGGCTGATTTGACACTCAGAGCCAATACATGGAAGCAAGAGTGAAGCTACACTCAGTGCAATTCACAGTAGAAGCACTGAACAGGCAATAGAAGTGACAAGACTACAGATGTAAGCATATGTTAGCATATTTACGAGCATTGTCTGTGAAGAAGCCGATCACCCTCAAGGCCCATGCACATATTAGCCAATATTAGCCAAAATGTGTTGATTTAAATGGATTTCCACTGTAGGCAGCTCTGTCAGTGCAGGGCCAGTATAGCAAGTTATTGAATCAAACTGACTTTAAATCAAATTTATCAAACAATAGATGCTGCAGTTGAATTCACTATTAATTTATTCTCTAGTTTAAGTACTTATTTTTTTTCACAGGGAATTTTTTTGTTGAGGGGTGGGGTTGGGGAGGTTGTGGGACTCTGACTAACATTAAATATGGAAAAAAGAAGAAGCCAAAAATTTCTTTTTATAAAATATCTAAAAGAAGTGAGTCCCCTTAGACTCCAGTGTTAAAATGCAAAACCTTACAGTAGATAAAAACATATTCAACACTTTCAGTGTCTTTAGCCTCTTTGTGACTTGCCTGACTAGTGCACATATTTGAATCACCTTGTTGTTGAATTGTGCTATACAAATAAACTTGCCTTGCCTTGCCTTGCCTAGTCATTAATGACCAGTTTAAATTGGAAATCAGGGCCTAAAATTACACATCTGTGAGTTTTATGGGTGCTGTCTTGTTTTCTGCAGCATTCGGTTGCACTAAAGGGCAAAATCATTGGCTGTTAAGCTCATCTGGCAATTTCATTTTACATTAAGAGTGTTGGGACAGATTTGGGTCATCCCAAAAAACAACTACCGTATTTCCCGGACTACAAAGCGCACCTGAATATTAGCCGCACAAGCTAAAATCAGGGGAAAATCCTGTTTTGTACATACATTAGCCGCACCTGACTAAAAGCCGCAGGTGTTTCAATGTTGACTTATCATATGTAAGAGAATATGCACAAAGCGAATTGTCAGGAAAGAGATGGCTGTTTGGAGACACACCCCTTTTATTAATATTTTGAAAAACAAGTTATGGGTACATATTTGCATAACTTTTTAGGTATATGTACAAGTAGCGGTAATTACAAGTACGAAACATGTACTGTGCTTCATAAATGAGTAACAAATGTAGTACATAACAATAACCTACAGCACACCAGAAAAATAGATTCAGACTACCTTTTAGGCTCAGGTGCAGTGACACGGCTTTAACAAGAAGAAAAGTCAGTCATTCACCATCTTTCTCTTCTTCCTGCGCACTAAAACCACCAAAGTCCTCTTCTCCAGTGTCGGAAACGAACAGGCTCAGGATGGCTTCGTCATCCACTCTCCGCTTCTCTCCTTCGTTGTCACTTTCAAAACCAAAGAAATCCTCGTTGTCAGTGTCAGAGTCGAACACCCTCAGAAGGGCCGTGGCGGTGTCCTCCTCTCCATCATGCAGCAGTCCAGCCCTTCGAAATCCGTTGGTGATCGTGGATGTTTTCACACTTTTCCACGCTGTCAGAATCCACCGGTGGAGTTGAGCATAACTTGCTTTTCGCAAGTTTATCGCCGCTCGTCATCCACGCCTCCCGCTGAACGCGTAGCGCTACTTTGAAGTTTGTTTTTCGCGCTACTTGTACGGCACTATGTTGCCTGGCGGATGGACGTGTGACCAACATACCACTCTTGAACCCGATACTGTGTGTCTGATCACATGCCCTTCCGCCAGGCAACGTAGTGCCGTACAACAGCGGAACAAACAAAACAAATCCTCTTACGATGTGACAAAAATCATGGACAATCCATAGAAAAGCCGCACCTGACTAAAAGCCGCAGGGTTCAAAGCTGGTGCAAAAAGTAGCGGCTTATAGCCCGACAATTACGGTAGTTTGTTACCTTTGGTGTTGTGGCAATAGCTAAGGATTCAGTAAGGCTTCAAAATGGCGACTGTTCAACCAGCTGGTGATGTCCCCATGTCTAAGGTCATCTTTTATGCATTCTGTGATTCCTGTGTATGCTTATTTTTCCAAACAGTGCGTGCTGTAGGGCATTGCAATCATTATTGCATATTAATGCATGAACCTACCAAATATTCTGTTACCTTGCTTGCTTATAGGCAGTCTATTCTTTGAAGTACTGCTGGACACAGAAAACAGAAACCCTCTAGCTCCATAACTACAATTACACTACTTAGATTTCTGTCTCAGTCATATTTTGTCGTGTTATCAGATTCTGTTAGCATGATAAAAAAAAGTTATTATATTCCAGGACTATAGGGGTTTCTCTCCTCTTTATCTAACTTCCTTTATCTTTGTTCCAAGAACACAGAGTCTGTCTAAATCTTTACTTCTTTTTTATCCTCTGTGCACTTATCAAGCAGATTAGGAATTTCTGCCGATGGTGATTTTTAGCCGACAGTTCTGTTATGACAGTGTGAGTGTACACGATTATGTACAGTATGTCTTCTGGTTCATTATCAGTGGGTCGGGTGTTTATTTGGGTTAGTTTTGGCTGTTTTTTTGTTAAGTTATTTACTCATCATAGGAGCTTTAGCAAGAGGAAGCAGCAGGGATGACTGATTATTAAAGTGCCAATACGACATGTGTTGCACTTTTTATAATGTGTTGAGCTTCCCTGGAAAAAAAAAAGGAGCTGAAAGACCAAGATTTCAGTCTTTAATCAAGGCTGGCGTGCTCAGCATAGGTATATGATCGCTGGTTTATTTAACGTTTACATACAACTGAACCCGAACACTGGGCAGATGTCATTAATCACCACAGGGAGCCTCAGTGATGGTGGCCTGTTGCTAGTTAATTTATATGCTGTTCTCAGTCATAGACTGTGTGTAAAAGATAGACTTAGTTTCTTGGCCTGAGAAATGAAGCCAATATGAAAATGCCTTAAACCTCCATCCTTTCTGATCGCAAAGCGGACCTGCTTTGATTGCTTAAAGACTTTTGATTATTTAGAAATTGAGTGATAAATGACCATATTGCTCCCTTATTTTTTGACCTCAACAAACACTCTGTCACACATACACACTCGAACCCACCTAACAAATGTAAAGCAAAGTCCAAACATATCATAAATGCAATAATTACTACAGTATGGGTAATGACTGGAACTTGGATCTGTTGCAGAAAGGCTAACATCTTGTTTAGACCAACCTACCTACAGTGCTGTGAACAAGCATTTGTCCTCTTCCTGATTTCTTAGTTTTCAGCACTTTTATTGCATTTAAAATGTTTCTGAACATGAAGCTAATTTTAATATTAGACAAAGATTAACTCGAGTAAATATAAAGTCCAGTTTTTAATTGAGGACCTCATTTTAAGTGAAAAAAAAAAAAGTTATCCAAACCGACCTGGCTCTGTGTGAATAAGAGATTGCCCTCTAACCCTGATAACTGGTTGTGCCACCCATTTGTCTGACTTGAACATTGGGTTGATCTAAAACATATGAGTGTGGCAAATATACAAAAAACGAAGAAATGAAGATGGGGCAAATACTGTTTCACAGCACAGTAGATCTTGCAACACATATAAGGTGATCATGATGCATGTAGGTTGTCATTAATATCACTTGCAGTGTTTAAATAAGAGTTCATTTGAAAGTACATGAAACTGAGTTATGTGCTGAACCTGAAATTCATTGCGTACCCACTGTCAAATACCCAGGATTGTGATATCCCTAGCAGGTAAGTTAATAAACAAATGTGTCATAACAGCATTTTTTTTTTATTTTCTATGGCCAAAAATACAATGTTTTTCCTTGACCACCAGACTGTCATGAGCACAACACAAGCTCCACTTGTATTTCTTGCCTACGCAGTTTCAAGCTTAGCTTTGCAGCTGGGCTGTGCTCTGTCAGACAAGTATCTTATTACCTTCTAGCACGCTGGTTTCATCCAGGGGACGTGAGTTGAAAAAAATTCTACAACTGCCATCTCCTTGACATCCAGCATGGAGAAAGAGATGCATTAGGAATGAAGACAGAACAGTAACAGCCGGGGTATGAAATAAATTAGTTCAAACACTGACGTGCATGGAAATGCTGCTGGTGTCAGTCTGGACGTGTGGCTGTGTCACAGAACCCCATTTTATTCCCATGCCAGAAGTATTGCTAGAGTGTGAACTTTGACCCTATTTCCCAGGCTACAGCTGTGTCAAATTGCAAAGCAAGAAAACTCCCTCTGCTCCTCATTTTGTCCAATTCATCTATCCATTCTTCAGGACTGAAGTCAGGCTTTCTTTTGATATGATCTCAGCTATGCGGGTTTGAGTGTCTGGCGGTGGAGGTATCAGCTAACTAACAGTGGGGCTGTCATTTCTATTCCGCAGTATTATTGCTATGAATACAGTGCAGCTCCCCTTTCCTTCTCTAATGAAACAGCACGTATCCCGAAAGTTCATGTTTTTCCACAGGTGCTGCACTCATACGCATACATGCACACAGCAATATCCCACATTGTCTTCCCTCCTTGTTATACTTCTGTTTTCTCAGATAACCTTTCAATGTTGTCAAAATAACGGCTCATCACCACGAGGTGCTGGTTGTATTTTTCACAGCTGTGAGCTGTGGGGGGTTTCTAAATAAAAAACTGAATTCTTAGTTCTTAAGTGACCTTCTTTTTGATAATGCTGCACTCTAACTCTCAAAGTTTCTGTAAGCTGGAAGGTGAAGTAGTTTCGTGCATGAAAATGAACCAACAAAAGTCTGAAGCCTTTAATGCTCGACTTGTTTTGACAGATAAGGAGCTGTTTTGCTTTTATTATGCAGTTGTACATTTCAGGTTCCAGATTACTTTGTACCATGTATCATGACTACCAGACAGCTGTGGCTGCCATATGCATCACAGCTTAGCCAAGGAAAAAAGGAAGCAATATTTAACCTAAAGTAATTGATTGTTGAAAAAAAGCAACTTATAAACAAAAGAAGCAAAAGCTTCAGCGTGACACAGCCTGTGGGTGCTGCCAGTTCAAAGAAAGAAAACCAAATGCAGTCTAACAAAGTTCCAGCTTGCTCTCGAAATCATAAAAGAAAATATAAAGTAAAACTGCCGGCACAAACCAAACAAAGCAGCAACACCCCTGCTCCCGGTGTATCTAACAGATCAGGAATGTGCTGTTCTTGTTTTTGTAGTGCCTGCTTAAGGCATTCACAAACGAAATCAGCAGAATGCAAGTTACAATGAGACTTTTCTCTCAGTGGTGTTCAACAACAACAGGCACAGAGGTGGGCTGCTTACTTTAAATCAGCCATCGAGTAATGTCCTTGTCACCCTTAGGCAACTCAGCTATTGGGGTGGTCTCTCTTTTCTCTCTTTTCTCTCTTTTCTCCCGATTGTTTATGGACCATCTCTTCTCCCATCATGAATTGTTTCTAGAGCACACTGTGCTATGTCCCATGGCTGAGTGCTGCATGCTTCCAGTTGTTCAACTGCATCGTAATTGGAAGCAATGTGTTCATCACATATTGCTTTGAAGCCGACAACTGGTCACTTGTGGGCATTCCCGGCTTCAGGTCCTGAGGTGAGCTGCTAAAGTATTTACTACCAGGTCATATATCAATCAACGATACTCTTTGCTCTTATTGGTAGTTACCAGGAAGTTGAAAAAAGTTTATGTAAGGTTCCACCTAGTTCTGTGGTATTTAGTCACCCCATTGCTGCAAATGGTTTCCAGTGTGTATGTAGCTTTAGTGTTGATGTGCAGACCTTTCATATCATGCTTGCAAGCATCTTTGTAGTGCAGCTGGAGGCGGGCAAAAAGGCTTTAGCTGGAGGGTATTTGCACAGAGAACATAGTTTGGTATACAGCCATTTTCCATATAGTGTACGTGGCCAAACCAACACAGTCTGTGTAGTCTGAGCAGCATTGTGAGAAGAACATCCTGTACAAAGACCTGACACTTTTTTACTTTCTAGCCTGTTGCGATGATTGCAGTCTGCTTGTCAGCGTTAACTTAATTCCCATGGACCCAACGAGAAAGGCAGACTGTGGCATGAAAACACTAACGTGAGACTGATGGTAGCTTTCCAGTGGGATCCAAGAATCCATCCAGAATTAGCCCCTGGTGCCACGCGCTACACCACTGGAGCACAGTGGATTATCACGGGTTAACTGCTGCTTCCCTTATTGTGTTGACGCTGTGAGGCAAAGCTGGAGTGTCCTCTCCAGGCTGTGAGCCAGGGCAAGCTCATATGGAGAAGCAGTTCTACCCCGAGTAACAGGTTCCCTCTTTTCGCACTGCTGATGAGTGTAAAGGGATGGCGAGGGCGGATATAGTTTGACAGCCTCAGGGACTCCAGATGTCAGTTTTTCTTTAGGGTTAATTCTCAACATAAGATTTCAAAACAAAGACATACTGCCAAATAGGGCTGCACGATTTTGCATAAAATGAGAATCACGATTTTTTGGCTTAGAATTGAGATCACGATTCTCTCACGATTTTCTTTTCCAGTATAAATATTTATTGCACTTATTAACTGCACATCAACTTCGTAACAGTTGAGACTGAACATAAAAACAATAAATAAACATAAAAACAACAAATGTCTCACGTTTTGTTGTTGCCGCAAAATGTTGTACTGCTTGAAATTCTGTCTCCACCGTTGCTCGACACTGCGTGTATAGAGCAGGTAGTGCAACAATAGAAAAATAGTTGCGGGACGGCACTGTGTAGCGTTTGTCTAGGGTGTTGATCATTTTCCTAAATCCCTCGTTTTGCACAGTGTTGATGGGAGCCATATCTTTGGTCAGGTGATAAGTGATAGCCTCCGTAATTTCTTTGTGCCTGCGGGAGTTCGACGGGTATAGGGAAGCGCTGTATAAGGTTCCCGTTATTGATGTTTGGGTGGTTGACCGGGACGGATTTTCTCCTGTCACTTTCTCGTCATCCCTGACGTGCTCTCCGTTGTTTTTTCCCTGCTAATTTTAGCAGCACAGCTTCTGTATCACGTGGTATAAGGCTCCGCCCTTGTCATTTGTTGAGCAGGAAGAGTGAGCGCTTGTTTTCATGCAGATTACGTCCCGGATCAAAATGCGGTACAATCGTCGTCGTCTTTTTTTTTTTTTTTTTTTTTTTAATCGTTGTCATTTGGAAATGAGATCGCACATAAGTATGAATTGAGATCGCGATTTTCTAATGATTAATCGTGCAGCCCTACTGCCAAATATAAATACCGTAGACAATGACAATCTTCATTGGACAATGGTGGTCTTGACTGAAACACTGTTGAACATTTGGTGTGGAACAAGCATGAACCTTCTTTGTCTTGGCATTCGTTGAACTGGTATTTAATTTTTTAAGGTTCCCTCTAGCAACATATCCCAAAACCCTTTTTTCCCACATGGTGCTTTTATGTTGAATATTTTGAGTTTAAAGAGCAAGGAAAATCCATCATTTCCCTTGCCGACAGGAACCTACATTTCATTTACTGTCGATGCCTGCGTGATGAATACCAGTTGGCACAAGCTCTCTGCATGTGTTCTCATGTAGCTAAACCCTCAGCCCTATAAATTACATACAAGAGCCATAAATACACTCACATGTATTCCTACAGCTTATTTGAACTTGGAGCCGACAGAGATGCCGTCTCCCGTATGCTGTACGAGCCTATAAAACCTATAAACGGGACTAAAAAGAAAAGGCACAAAGAAGTCATTTTAACTGTCACACATTAAAATTTGACTGACTGAAATCCACTCACACACTCTGAGACCCACACTTAAAAGTTTGAGATTATTTCTGGCTGAGAGCTTCACATGTTGACAGTTGGGGAGGTCTGTCAAGCAATCAAGTGTGTGTGTGCTTGTTTATATGCATATCTATATGTGTGACTGCACATATTTCTTTCCTATTGTGGCATACTGGATGAATGCCACAGCAGGGGCACTGGGCCGGCGTTATTCAATCCCTCTGTCTGTGGGCTTTGGCTGGGTGCCATGCCACATTACCGCCCACGGAGGGAGAAACTTCAAAGAAGGATTGCGGGCTTTTTCCCTGAGTGGAGCCACTGAATCTTATGCCTGTTAAAATAAAACTCCAGTTACAGGGCCATGTCCTAATTGGCTCCAAAAGCCATCAGTTGTTTATCTTAAAACCTAGCCTGCTGATTATTTTTACTGCATGCACTCTGTGTGAATCCCCCTCCAGGGCTCACATAAAATATGCCATTCGGTGGATCATTTTGTCCAGCGTTCATAAGAAGTCTACAGGACTATGACAGCTGTGGAAAGACTGATACCTTTGTAATGCGGTGTCTTGTTGTAGAGCTGTTCTCCACGCAAGAACAAATCATACAGACATAAACAGACGTCTGGACACACAAAACATTTCATGGTTTAATCTTTTCTGCTGCACTTTTTACATTTAATGAAATGCATATCCTCTCAAAAGGGCAGGTTTTTTTGTTCCCTCTGGTCTTCAAAATAAACGCAGAATGATATTAAAGAAGGCAAACATGAACTTCACCTTTTCTGCAAACAAAAGATTTATTGAAATGTTACATTAAAACCACAGCTACAGCGCTCGTATAGCAAAATGTTTGTTTAATTCAGCATACAGAAAATAAAGAGAGGGTAAAGTTCTAGCCCCAGGTGCTGTTTGAAACAAAATTACTTGATTGTGAAAAGTTTTATGATAGTTGCTCTGTGACATCTTACATAAGTCCAAAAGATGGATTTTTACTGCATATAGCACTGCAACACTGGCGAGAATGACCCAGCTTTTCATCGTCTTTACTTTCATTTGTTCAGGGGATTCTTTCTCTTTTAATTCATTATTTATTGATTTTCTTTTTTTGTTGTTGCCCACAATATGGAATAAAGACAAAAAAAAAGAACAGTTGCACTGCGTGTGGTTCTTCCCTTTCCACTAACACGGCAAACATCAATAGAAAAATCCTACAGCTAGCAAGCAGGTGGCTGTAAGCTGGTGCGTGGTGTGTCGAAGTGTCCATGAGCAGGAGGATGGAGCTCAAATTGCTCCCTAAGAGGAAGCTACCGCCTTGCATAGTTGCTGTGCATTTTAAAGTGTTTTTCCACAGCAACTTTAAAGATGTTTGCTATTTACTCATATGTGGTTACAGATGAAAGTAAGTTTCAGAAACCTATAAGGGGATAATTTTAAGTATTTTTTAAAACTAGCCCATTAAAAACTCTACCTTTTGGTGGTTGTCTGTGGTCATTGCAGGTTGTTGCCGGCAGGTGAGCGATGCCTAATCAGAAGCAGGTAGAGAAAACCAAACTTGATCCACAGGTACAGATGGGTGATACCTTACATTTCCTTTCCAATCCAATACCAGGCAAACCCAGTCTGGTGTCCCTGATATCAAAAGTGATACACGCGCTTGTGTTGTACAAAAATGAAATTCATTCAGGAAAAAGTACATGTTTCATATTCCAGGCATCTTGTGGCAGTTTTTGGTGTCACGGTCCTGGGTCGGATTGACCCAGCATTTTGAGTTTTTTATGTCTTGGTTTATTTTTGAATGATGGATCGTTCTTTATGTTTCTCTGGTGCTTTGTTGGGTTTTATGACAAATCTGCGTTTCAGTTATTTTGGTGTGTTTTTGCATTATGGATTGTTTTCTTATTCTCTTGTAGGGCTTGTGGTGGTGATGATGGTGATTATTAGTTTCATGTTTCTGTTTATCCGTGTTTAAGGATTTGTTGTTGCATGTATTGTTTGAGTTGCATGTGTTATATTCTGTCTGCCTCTCTGTCTGCGTCTTTGTTTAGTGGTTTCTTATTTCCTGTTTTATTGTGAAGGTCTATGACTCATGTGAGTGTGTTCAGTTCTACTGCTCCCCTGTCTCGTTAGTCCAATTTCTCCCGGCTGTGTCTCCCTCCTGTTTCCCTGATTACCACCCTGTGTATATTAGCCCTGTGTTTCCCTGTGCTCAGTGTCGTGTCGTACCCTCAGAATTATGCCTGTGTGTTGCAGGTCTCTGTTGCCAGTAGTCTTTGTTCAGTTCATGTTTTGTATTCTCCAGCAATGAAGCTGAGGTTTTGAGCTACAATTCTGTGTTTGAGTCCTGCACTTGGATCCACATCTCCACCTGCCCGCACACAGAGCCCTGACATTTGGAGAATCAACAAAACAAATACCCAGGGCATGCTAAGTCCATTTTTTTTTTTTTTTTTTTTTAGCTTTATCCATGCATGCAGCATCTCAAAACGTCATATCCACATTAAGAAGAGCAGAGGAAGTGACTGGTTTGGTGTTTTATACAGTGCTATGTTAAAGGTTTTTTGTTTGTTTTTTTTAAATCAAGCATCTAGTTACTAGATTCTTGATAGTGCACGGCCTATGCACTCCATGTTGGAAGTTATTTCCTGCACGTAGATGTGAAGAACGTGAATTAGTTATTTTATAAATACTCTTTCCAAATCTTTTCAAATCAAGCATGTCTCAGTTCGATCCGGTTTGTGCAGAAGGAAGTCGTTTAATATGGGTAAAATGTTCAACAGCGCTAATCGTTTACTGTTACTTAAAAGATGGTCTTGGTAACCAATAGGTCACTCCGCCCTGTGTGTACGGCTCAGGAGTCATTAAATTACATTATATCAGTGTCTCTGACGGTTACCTCAGCACTGCTGCCCTTCAGATCAATTCCCTCTATTACCGAGTCTCCTTCAATCTCACCATTCTTCCCTCTTTCACCGCTCCATATTTAACAAGATTGAACAAATGGCACCCTCCATTAACCAGGCATGTCTAAGTCATTTAGCGTTGAAGATCTAGGAGAGAGGTGTACCTTTTTTTTTTTTTTTTTTTAAACCTACCTCCTTTTACCCCTCTGTCTCTTTCACTGTCACTTCTTTCCTCTCCTGCACAGCTTCGGCCAGCAGATGAGGTTTGTGTCTTAGCTCTCTGTCGAACCAGCTGTCTTTAAGCCACGGATTAAATGAATCACTTACCAGCCGCATTTTAATCCCTGCTGTCACACTCTTGCTCTCTCTTTCACACACACACTTTGTTGCTTCACGTGGGTCCATTAAATTGAATTATATTTGAATTCGATCTCAAAGTTAGATATATGTAATTAAACACTGACATTCATCTGATACATGGTGTTAAAGTAAGCCCATCCATCAGAACGTATTCTTACAACATGTCAGCCATGTGTTCCATTATAAGCACATTAGATGGAAGTACTTGTCTAATGAAGTGATTGAGTGCTTCAGCAAGCTGGGGTGTGTGCCATCTGCTTGCTACATAGTTGCTTCAAATCCAACAGATGAATTTTAGTGCATTTGTCTTTCCCACTTCGGTCAGTTGCAGTGAGTGTAGTGCCGAAGCAGTGTTTTTATTTTAAGAAAAATGCCAAATATTTTCTGGTTTTATTTTCTTAAATTTGAGGATTTAAAGCTTTGTGTGTGTGTATAAGGAAGTGCAAGACTTTAAAAAGTACAACAAAGCACAGATAACTCAATGAACTGCAGTCCTAAAGCAACATGGGTGAAAACGGTAATGTTGTATTACATATTGTGACAATGTGTACATGAAGGCAGCATATCACATCATCACAGTTCTTCCCTATTGCACTTTGAATAAATATTTTCTTGCTGAGACAGTAGCTAAACATCACACACTTACTCGCTGCAATGCTGCTGCCAGTGCTGGCTACCACAGTGTTTCTGGTGCCCTCGTTTGTTTTTCATTTCTTCCTATATTTGTTTTAACTCTGTGCTCTTTTTTTTTTTTTTTTTTTACTCCTTCAGTATGAGCTTTTGAATATGCCATCTTGCAATGTTCTTGATTTTCTGTGATGTCCCAAGGATATTACCTTTCTAAACCCAGCATTTGGTGTGGAGGAATATAAGGTGGAAAGAAAAAGAAGGCAAGATAGCTCTGTAAAGACATCTCTGCTGGAGGAAATCTGGAGGTCTTTACAGCTTCCTGTTCATCTGCCACATTAAGAATAGCCAGCTCTGCTGCACCACGGGGCCGTCTATCCTTGCTTGCCCCTTATATTCTACCGATTGTACTTTATGTCTGGCAAATTTTGCAGGTGACCCATCCCAGTGGGGATCACAGATGTGAGGCCTGTTTGGCTATGATGTGCTTTAAAAGAAAAACTCTTAACTCGAAACACTTGAGTTAAGGATTCAGTTCTGAGAAGGCCTCTCACCTCATTGTTCTCTGTAAATCACCAGAACAGCTGTGAATGTGGCATACTTCCATTGATTCCTGTATGCTAGGATTTGTGGACATGCCACCATGTAGTTAGTTTAATTCGTGATTTCTTATAGTATGCATTTGCTATGGACAAACTACAGCATGTATTGTTGTTCACAAGAAAGAGAGGGTAACCATCCAGTCGCTGCTCTTAACTGAAAATATGCTTGTGGGCAGAACCAAGAAATCAACAAGAAAGTGCTTGGCTGACCCTTTCCACCCAGGAAGCCATCTGTTTCTCAAACCCCCTCAGAAGAATGATACTGTTCTTTCTCAGCCAACAATATCTATTTTTTTCTTCTACTTATCACAGAGGCATCAGCTTAAGCACAGAAGCCCAGACCACTCTCTCCCAGCCACCTCTTCAGGCTCATCTGGCAGAGCACTGAGGTGTTCCCAAGCCAGCTGAGAGAGATAATCTATCCTATCCTGGGGCTTCTTCTCATAGTATGTGGCCCAAACACCTAATCTAGGATATGCCCTGGAGGTATTTTTGACATATGCTCAGACCATCTTAACTGGCTCCTTTCTATGTTGTATACCGAGACTGTAACCTGATGTTCTATGATTTAAACATCCATCAACTCAGCAGTCTAAGCAGAGCAGACCTCCCACTTCCTATCTACTTCCTCTAGCTCTTTTGCAGGGAACAGCATTCCCAAGCCAGCCAAGAAATGTAATTTCTCCATCATGCCTGATTGAAAGAGTCAAATTAAAACCAGCTTTGCAAGCATGCTGAAAGTTGTGACATTATATCATTTCTGTACGCTTATAATTGGAGGCTGAAATGAGAACTGGAGATGTGACAACAGTGATCGGTGACAAAATTAACAGTTTACACTGATTACATTGGTTTTTGTTGCATGCACATATTTATTTTAGTCTGAATGAGAATTTCATCTCAGCAGATAAGCTTAATGTTGTGTTTGCATGTGTTAATGCATTCAATCAGGAAAAGTCAGCAATGTGTCGTGCATTTGTCTTCTATTCACAAAGACTGAGATCCATCATTTGTTCAGTGCATTAGCTGGTGTGAATTGCATTGTTCTGTTCTTCGAATTAAAAAACAATCTTTCAGCAAGACACCAGTTCAGCTTAGTAGATGCCATTTTCAAGACGCTACGAAATGTTTGATGGTATACATTTAAATAAATAAAAAGGACATTGAGCTGAGGGCATGCATGGGAGGGAGTGAAGGCCATGTAATAGTATGCAGTGATGAATTTTTGGATTTGAGTCCTTTTTGGAAACGTCAGGTTAGTGCAGAAGTCAACAGTATATTACAACACTGGTCCATATGCTTTCATTTTAATGCATAAATGTTGGATAGACCTTTAAAACATGTTAGCAACCATGTTAAGCAAAGTCTTTTCAGTGGGGCAGTAGTTGGTCTGAACGTAATGTGGCTAGCACAGCACACACAGATAATTGCCTCCCACCTCTGTTTTCCATTTAACTCACTGGAAGGAAGCGACAGTGTTGTACTGGCCGCTGTACTGTTAGTGATTATCTGCTCTCTGGTGACCACTTTTAAAGGGACATAAAAGCTCCTATGTATCATCTCTGATGGCTGCATTTTATTAGATAATGACTGCAATATATCAAATTCGGACCGTGAGAGCACCACAACCATAAGCACTGTGTATGTGCCCTCTGTAGAGAAGGCTGATTGTAAACAAAGTCACCCCAGTCTACTCTTCTGTTAATGTGGGTAAGCACACTTGAAGAAAATACCCTACTATGGAAATCATATGGTTTTTATGTAAATTCATAGTATAGTAGGAGGCAATGTTTTATTTGTTTTCCTTATGCACTGTTACTACATATACCACTCATCCTGTGACAGCTGGGATAGGTTCTAGTCCACCTGCAACCCTGAATTGGATAAGCCGACGGAAATTGATGGATGGATCTCTATGTATGAAAGTGCTCATGCATTTACATAAGAAGTGAAAACAATAGCCTGAAGCATGTGCCAGCTCAGTCAATTGAGCAAAACTATGCATGTCATCTGAAATTTTTAATTAAGTGCAAAATTATTCCCAAGTAACTTCAGTAAAAGCTGCAGATGTTGGTATTATGGAGTTAGTAACAAACTAAACACAAAATTTGGGAGGAAGAGGAAAAAATGGACTAACCATCCCTACAATATGAGTTTTGTTTTTGAAAATTTTTGCATTAAAGATGAGGATCTATCACTCGCGTTTGGCACAGAAAGATAATAAAGAAAAAGATCTCAACTTTTTACAAGTTCAATGCAAAGAGTGAATGCAGACACTTGGCAGGCAGCAACAAAAGCAAATATTAACCTAAAACTTACAGGTAATGATGCATACTTACACATGAGAGAGAACTACAACCATGTTAACCACTGCAGCACTGTGCTCTCCAGACTTACTGCATTAAAACCCCAAATCACAACAGAAATACTAGTTCATGGGATACAAATCACCTAAAGATGGTCAGTTATTAAATGTGTGTCCAGCTGTAGTACTTGTAAAAAAAGTTTGAATATCATTTTGTATTGCATGGATGTGACGGGTATCTTTAGTAAGAACGAGTGTTTTTGAACCTAAAAAGGGGCAAAATGTTTACAGTCAAGTTGAATATGTTTTGGTCTTTAAGTCTGATGATTATCATCCTATTAATCAACTCCGTATTTAAGGGATTATGTTAGAATCACACCAGATTTGTTTCTAAATGAATCCCTCAGTCCATAACCCCCCTCCATTGTGTTTGGACTTTTTCAGTGCCAGAAATGCTTTCCCCCCAATCTGTTGCCCACAGGCTGTGTTACTTCTTTTATTCCATTTCCCCCGCATTTCACACCAAATGGATTTTTAATGTTACTTTATCTACAACACAAAACCTTTCACACACTGCATTCCTCACCAGGTTCCTCACCATGAAACCTTTTACTCGTGGGAAACGTTTAGAAAAAAATCAAAAGGATTTTCTGAGAGGTAGCTTCAGTAAGTTCTGTTAAAGTTTTGGATGTCAGGTTAAAGAGATTTTGAACTTGACTGTTGTTATTATTTATTTGCTGCACTACAATGGTGGACTACTAAACAAGATTAGTGAGGTATGTGCAGCCTAAAAACCAGAGTTTTGAATGACCTGTTTTCTGTTTTTCTTTAACCTGGTGAGATCACAATGCATGGAGTTTGCATGTTCTCGCTCTTGCGGGGGTTGTCTCCTGGTACTCCAACTTCCTCCCACAGTCCAAAGACATGCAATTAGTGGGGTTAGATTAATTTGTGATTCAAAATTGCCCATAGGTGTCAATGTGAGTGCGGATGGTTGTTTGTCTCTCTGTATTAGCTCTGCATCTATCCAGGGTATACCCTGCCTCTGGCAGCTGGAATAGGCTCCAGCACCCCCGTGACCCTAAAAAGGATAAGTGGAAGAAGATTTTTTGGACATGTTCCAAGTGCAAAATAGATTTTCAGTTGAGGGCATGTGTTTTACATCTGACACTTGCTGAGATTGTTGTTAGTGATGTTTCTAATATAAACTGGAATGGCACAGTAGTGAAAACTGGATGTTGCATTGTCACGAAGATTTACTTGTTTTAAATATGTGATGCAGACCTGTGAAAAACTAATAATACCCTCGACTGCCTCCAAAGGAGTTAAGAGGTTAACTATCAGGCGCTGCCCGTCAAATCCCGTCACTTGATTACTTGATCATCTGCAAGTGTGACCATTTTTATAAAAGAAGAAATTTTGGCAGATTGGCGTTTTGGAGCTTTTAGGTAAATGAAACTGAAAAGAGCACAAGGTTCATGACAGTACAGTTAGAAAAAGACTAAACAAGGGTGACTTGTTTGAAAGGGTTGCCAGGAGAAAAAGCCTCTTCTCTCTAAAAAAAAAAAGAACATGGCAGCACGATTTAGGCTTGCACAACTGCGTCTGTAAAAACCCACAAGAGTTTTGGAACAATGTCCTTTTGATATATAAGACCAAAGTGGAGGTTTGGCTGTAAGTCACTGTTGCTTGGCAAAAACAAAAGACAGCATATCAGCACTAACCGTCATGCACGGTGGTGGAGAGGTGATGAATTTGGCTTGCTTTGCAGCCACAGCACCTGGGCACCTTGAGTCTACCATGAACTCTCTGTATATCAAAGTATTCCGATCAAATGAAGCTGAAGTTTGACCAAAACTGAGTCATCCAGAAACAAATCTGCAACAGAATGGGTAATAACAAAAAAATTAAACGTGGTCTAATGACCCAGTCAAAGTCCAGACAGTCAAACTGTAGCAGGATCATGAAATAGCTGTGCATAAATGGCCACAAACCTCAGTGAACTGAAGTCATGTTGTAAAACAAAAGAGTCATAGAGATAAGGATTACTTTATGTTATTACTACTAAAACTGTTTCAACAGCCTACTGAATTACTGGGTGTTTTCCACAGGGCTGCATAGAGTCCTGTGGAAACTCTCTTTCACAAATGTATATAAAATGCTAATATATAGGATTTTGTTTGGGCTCAAGCTGCCAAATCTGTTGTGTAAATTAGAAAAACTATTAGGCTTTTGGAGTATTACAGACAACATTGTATTATGGAAATAATAATAAAGTAATCTGGGCAAAAAAGATCATGTCCTTCATTATGGGACAGTGTCACACTTCAGTACAATCCCACTCTGTCCACTTCTTAAGTAAAACCTTTAAAGGCATCAGATTTAAAGTTTAAGAGCTGTTAATCTGTGCTGATAAAAACAGCAGCACTGAAAGCTAAAATGAATATAATCACTTATGTATTTATATACTTGAATAAATGTATATTCACTTAACGATTTTCTGCCAGCATTCCTTTCTCCTTACTTACATGTAGCACCAGTTCTGCTTTTTATCGTAATGATTTTTTATGTTCTTTAAATTTCTTCACCCGTTGACGACTGAAAAACGACAAACAACAAATGACGCACAAAGTGCTTCCTTTGTGTGAACACACACAGCCTGAAGCAGGAAGCCTGGTTTAACACAGTTAACAACCACCAGCTAACACCTAAAAAAACCCCAAAAAAAACAACAACCCAACAACACAAAACGTCTGGCTATTTTGAACCTCCCTATTAGTGGGTGCACATCTTAGGAAAGACGGATAGATGAATAGCACCCCACCCCACTTTCAACTATTTCAACTGCTATTTGATTTTAATCTAAGTCAACAGCTCAACACCTTCCTAAAATGGGCCAGCAAGACATCATGGGACTCACCATTTCTGAACAAACAAGTGATGTAAAGGTGCAGAAAGATAGATTACGTTCACACTCAAGTTTTGTTGGCTGTTCCAAGTTTATGTGAAGTTTAATATGTCTCCAAGGCAACTTCCACATCACCATTTCAGATGCTAGAAACTGACAGTTTTCTGTCAATTCATGGTGCCCTTCAACATCTAAACCTTACTGACTACAATTTCTTAAAAAAATAATATAACCATCTTTTCTAAAAAGAAATGGAAAATATTCGGCAGGGTCCTTGTGAAGGTTGCCCGGTAAGAAAAATGACAGTAGGTCATATGTGACTGAGTCTGTAGTTTTATATGATATTCTGCTGTTGTTAAATTAAAGTATTTCCACGTAATGCGTTGCTGCAAGTACTGTCAAGACACGAAGTTCTTTAGAAATATATCTTTCAGTATTAAAAGCTGTATTAAACACAGATTAAACCGATTTTAAATATTAAATTTAATTATGTCCTCTTCTCTCAGTTTTTTTTAAACTACCCTAATTTCGTGTTATCCACAGTGAAGAAGAGATAATAATGTTGAGGATAGAATAAAGACAGTCTGTGATCATTGCAGCAACTAGATTAAAAAATAGAAGAATAAAAAAAAAATAGACGGCTAATGCTGATAAAACTGGGATCTTATATCTATTATTATATCCTGTCAGTTCACATCAGCTAAACCGGAGCCATTTCTCTTATGCACATAAAATTGCCTTGCCAATATACCCACTGTGTCTTGACCAAGGCTGAGTGCTTCTCCATCTTGCTCGCAGTCTTTCTTGAGCTTGCGTATATATCTCAAGACAATGAATGGAAGGTCGGCTTCAATCTCCTGTTGATCTCTTTCACCTTCACACCTTTTGTGTTCCATTTTGCCTCCCATTCAGTTTCAGTCTTTGTCCTGTGGAGAGGCCAGCACCAGGACTGGCTGGAAACTGAAATGGAAATTGATTAAAGCAGTGGGAAATGTTGCAATAATTGATTTTTTTTTTTGAAGGCAAAACACAGAGCAGCAAACATATGCCCACGATATCATCACTTTAAAAAGACGTGATCAAGGTGTCAAGCCATTGTCCATTTACACATCCAGCAGACAAAGGCCTGCATTGGCATTCAAGCGCTGCTGTTTTTCAGGCTACGAGGTGAATGTAAATCAAATATTCACTGTTTCCGTTTCCATATGGGGTGCAGTGAGTTTATCGCCTTTTTTTAAGCCAACTCTCATTACACATAGCAGTTTGATTTAGTGCTGGTGTCAATTTCATTCTTAAAAAAAGGAACTCAAAAAAGAAAATCAAATGAACACAAGAACATCAGTAATATTAAGCAGAAGTCTGGGCACTACAGGCCCTCAAACCATTTTTAATTACCATATTTCCCGGACTACAAAGCGCACCTGAATATTAGCCGCACAAGCTAAAATCAGGGGAAAATCCTGTTTTGTACATACATTAGCCGCACCTGACTAAAAGCCGCAGGTGTTTCAATGTTGACTTATCATATGTAAGAGAATATGCACAAAGCGAATTGTCAGGAAAGAGATGGCTGTTTGGAGACACACCCCTTTTATTAATATTTTGAAAAACAAGTTATGGGTACATATTTGCATAACTTTTTAGGTATATGTACAAGTAGCGGTAATTACAAGTACGAAACATGTACTGTGCTTCATAAATGAGTAACAAATGTAGTACATAACAATAACCTACAGCACACCAGAAAAATAGATTCAGACTACCTTTTAGGCTCAGGTGCAGTGACACGGCTTTAACAAGAAGAAAAGTCAGTCATTCACCATCTTTCTCTTCTTCCTGCGCACTGAAACCACCAAAGTCCTCTTCTCCAGTGTCGGATACAAACAGGCTCAGGATGGCTTCGTCATCCACTCTTCTTCTCTCCTTCGTTGTCACTTTCAAAACCAAAGAAATCCTCGTTGTCAGTGTCAGAGTCGAACACCCTCAGAAGGGCCGTGGCAGCGTCCTCCTCTCCATCATGCAGCAGTCCAGCCCTTCGAAATCCGTTGGTGATCGTGGATGTTTTCACACTTTTCCACGCTGTCAGATTCCACCGGTGGAGTTGGGCATAACTTGCTTTTCGCAAGTTTATCGCCGCACATCATCCACGACTCCCGCTGAACGCGTAGCGCTACTTTGAAGTTTGTTTTTCGCGCTACTTGTACGGCACTATGTTGCCTGGCGGATGGACGTGTGACCAACATACCACTCTTGAACCCGATACTGTGTGTCTGATCACATGCCCTTCCGCCAGGCAACGTAGTGCTGTACAACAGCGGAACAAACAAAACAAATCGTCTTACGATATAACAAAAATCACGGACAATCCATAGAAAAGCCGCACCTGACTAAAAGCCGCAGGGTTCAAAGCTGGTGCAAAAAGTAGCGGCTTATAGCCCGACAATTACGGTATTCTTTTTGCATAGGGTCTTCTAGGATATACATACTGTTTCATTATGAGAAAAATTATGTTACTCTTAATAAGTCTGCGATCCTTATCCTTTTGGACATCATGTGTACACAAACTGCTGGAACATCTTGGATTAAGGATGACGTGCTAGTCAACATATGCTGCTAATGAGTGCACATGCAGGGCTTCACAGTTTCAGTTTCTCACTCAATATGCTCCCTCACACCCTCAATAAGAACATAAGAAATATTCAGAAGGTTTTTGGGGGGTTTTTAACACATATTTACATATTTAATAAATGCCTTATATCATTCCCAGTATTTTTGTAACTTCACCAAATAACAGGAGATTGACCCTTTTCTCTTTTTCACTCATCTCCATAATTTTCCAAGTAACTGCTTTGATCTTTTGCTCATGCCGAGGCTGCTGGCTCGTGGCTGGCCCTGAGCTCTGGATAGCATTAGCTTTAGCATATTTTCCTTTCTTAGCTTCTTTAAACTGTCTGTGTCCAGCTGGGTGTGTGATTTACTTTTGTGAACTTTGTGTTTTCACTCACAGCGTACTATATGTTAGCATGTAGCTAACATATGTGTGTGCCTCTGACTGTTTGTCTGCACCACTGTCTACATGTTGGTTCATAATTAGACCACCCGGTCATCAATCATGGCCAAGTATGCTGGAAATCAGCCAATTCGGGTCCCTGCCCAGTCGGTGCATTTGTATTCAATTTCATACAGGGTTAACATTACCTCAGTATTCTGTTTAATTAACGTTTTTCACAACCTTTCACCTTTTTGGAAATAGAGCTGTATGCTAAGGATTACTTAGAAGGTGACAACAGGAAAAATGACATCTGCTGCTGTTACAGCAGGAACTAATGATGGTCATTATGGAATGAAAGATTTCCAAGACATAAGTTCAAAGGATATTTGTATTTTAATAAATAAAAGCCAAGCTTGTATCAACTCCATATATTTAAACATTTAAGCTGTTGACCTTTAGTTTTTTTTTTTTTTTTCCCCTCATGTGGCTTTGAAGTAAAACGACCTTCATTCAGAGCAGCAAAATACCAGGAAAATCTCCATTAGAGTTAAAGCAGCACATTTCAATACATTCAAATAACCTGAGCAAGGACCAAGAAACAAAATCAACGTACAGTGATGACAATATGACAACTACAGGAAATAGCATCACCATATATGGTGCATTGTGTGCACAAATAGCTAGCTCATCTTGCCATTAATCCCAGTCAAACCATTTGCAAGCTTAGTGGTGAGTGTAACATTATACTTTAAGTAGTGTTAAAAAAAATACACAACACGTAGTTGGCCTCCTAGATAAAAATAGTACTGTGGTCTCCAGTGAGGTAACTAGTGGTGACTAATGTGGGTGAATCTGTAGCTGTTGCCTGTGAAAAACACAAGGCAGACATTACCATCATTTTTAGTGGTCATGTTATTGTCCTGTACATTTTTGCACGAACATTTTCTTTGCAGCTACATTCCTCAGTCTCTTGTTCTGTTATTGTGCTTGTATGTGTTTATTTGTGTGTATCTAAACCCTTTACATACAAACAGGTTCAAAAGTCAAGTCAATGTTATTTAGCGGGACAACTGTACTGTTTTTTGTTTTTTGTTTTTTGTTTTTTTTTTAATTATTGGAAAATGTTACTATTCAGAAACCACAAAAAGAACATGCAAATTCCACACAAAGAGCCCGGCCTGATGGTGGAATTGAACTCAGGACCTTCTTTTTTTTATAATTCAAGTATTTATTAGATTTTGCATTTTATAACAGCAAATACAGAGATGCAACAACCAAAAGCAAGAAGCAAACAAACAAAAACAAACAAACAAAATAAAATAAAATAAAAAAACACAACGAAACAAAACAAAACAAGTGAGGTTTTAACATTTGTATTAAACTCGAATGTCCA
>NW_024582479.1:45611-139444 GCF_018398535.1 Haplochromis burtoni | reverse complement strand
GTTTGCACGCTCTTCTTCTTAGTTCCTGTGGCCATGTCTCTCAATAAGTTCGAGGACACTGATCTAGCAAGTCACCGCAGTGAGGAAATATATTATTTGGGAGCGTTTACCTTGTTTTAAAACTAATGTAGGGTCGACGGGAGTCAGAGACTCTCTATGGCGCGGCCATTCCCAAACGCTCCATCACGTGACTCCCCAACTCGGGACCTTCTTGCAATGAGGCAACCAACCGTGCCACCATGCTGCCCTTCTATTTGTCAATCACCAGAAATTACTTTCTGCTTCGCAGTGTTTTGAAGGGTTGTATAAATTCTAATAAGCCTAGAAGGTTTAGCCATATCCGTTATATAATATTAAACATATAGATAGACATGAACCAAAATACAAAAAAGAAAAAACATAAAAGTAAGAAGCCACAGAATATAAGCCAAACTCAAACATATTAACTAAAGAATCTAAATTCAAAAGCATGACCAACCCCAGGGAACATAACACAAAATACTTAGTTTTTGAGGCATAGTTAAAAAAAAACAGTTGTTCTAGTATTGTGGTTTTTAACTATACAAAAAGATATGACGGAGCCACAAAATCAGTCGACATTAGAGCTCACGTGTATAAACAGCTGGAGTTACAAACGGATGTCTGAGACTACTCTGGAAAAGTCTCTTTAAATTTAAACATTTCTGTAGTCATATAAATGTTAAAATGAGATGTGAATACACACAACTGTGTGTTTTTTGTGGGAAAAGAAACTTCCAGGCCATTCAGCCAAATATTGTACATATACTTTTTTTGATGTGCTCTTGGTGCTGGACTCCAAACTGCACACAAATATCAATCTGTAAGTTTTAAGTTTTAAGGGTGTACTTAAAAACCATAGAAGAAGACCATAACTACCTTGGCTGACATTCATCCGCAGATTGTTATCCTCTCGCCTACTGATCAAATTGGATCCCTTGGATGTGTCCAGTACAGTATTAAAAAATGGCCACTGCAGGCAAGAGGAGGGACTGTGAAAGCTTGTAAAAGTAAATTCCATCCATTGCAAATCATTTGTGGTCGAGTGCACAAACCCATGGGGGTGACACTGAAGTGTTAAAAGAAAGATGGGCATCGGTATTTCATCATGTTACAGTTGGACACAAATGGCCATGAACAGACACTGACACAGATGGGCTCATGAGCCCCTTGATGAGAAACGTAAGCTCGGTTTAAGGTCAGGATTTGAAACACAAGTTCAAAATCTAATGGGGCAAAGTCCACAAGACATTTAGAGCAAGACCAGTTGGTGTTGAGAAGGACTGTGCTGGCAGCAGAAGCTCTCTCCTCTGTGTCAGATTTCACTGAGGCATGGGCATGAGAGCGAATCAAACACGTCATTGCTCTACAGTGGAGACCATTTAGATCATAAATAATGTTTTAACTAGTCACGTCATCACAAAGAGATAATAAAAACACCAGAATTGGTCAAATCGTCCGTTTTCCCTTTAAAATCTATTTGAGAGGCTTTCAAGAAAAAAAAGTAATTAAGCGAAAGAGAGAGGCTAGTGAAAATTAGTATATGATTTTATTTAAATAAAGCAACATTTCTATCCCTCCATCCACCCATCTATTTTCTGCTAATTAACCTGGTCCAGTGGGTGGGAGGGTGGAGGCTGCTCCAAGGCCAGCTGAGAGATATAATCTCTGCAACGTGTCCTGGGTCTGCCCCAGGGCCTCCTCTCAGTAGGACATGTCTGAAACACCTCACACCCAGGAGGCATCCTAATCAGATGCCTGGACCACCCTAACTGGGTCCTTCAATGTAAAGGAGTACAACTTGAGGCCATATGTGAGGGTAGGAATGCAGATCATGTGGTAAATTGACAGCTTCACTCTTGCCCTCAGCTTTCTGTTCACCACAGAAAAACGTTACAGCACACGCATAAGCACTGAAACCATAGCAATCTGTCTATCTAGCAATGCAGAAAACATCCTCTAGTGGGTCTTGTTCTCACTGTCAGGCACAGTGGAGCTTGACTGGAGTTGGCCACCACTGGTGCCCTATGCTCTTCACAGATGAGAGCTGGTTTACCCTGAGCACATGTGACAGACGTGTAAAGGTCTGGAGAAGCCATGGAGAACATTATGCTGCCTATAACATCATTCAGCATGACCGGGTTTTTGGTGGATCAGTGATGGTTTGGGGAGGCATATCCAGAGTGACACACAGATCTCTACAGGCTAGGTAACTGCACCCTGACAGCCAACAGATAGGGATGAAATCCTTGGGTCCATTATCAGACTCTACACTGGTGCTGTGGGCTGGACTTCTCTTGGTACACTACAATTCTGGCTTCATGTGGCGAGAGTATCCAGGTAGTTCTTGGAGAATGAAAGAATTGAGGATTGGGTTTGTTTTATATTTTTTTCAAATTTAACAAAAACTAAGAAATCTGCTGTATTTTTATAAGTTGCTGGTAGAAATGTTGCTTAGTCCGTGTACCTTTTGGAAGAACGAATTTCACAGTAATGCTCTAGCTATAATTTTGTCTTGAATCTAGACTTTAATGATGGTTTTAATTTTTTATTATTTTACTTTATCATTTTATCATTTCATTTATTTCACAGATTTCTATAAATCACTTAATTCCATACTGCGGATGGATTTTTTACGCGTTTCGGATCTAGCAGCAGGTTTATAGATGTGATTTATTTTGTTTGATACAGACATTAACAGCTGTGTTTCCTTCCCAGAAGGCACGTACTGAGGTTTTACAATTGTAAGAGAGGAATGCAGATTCTTAACTCTTTTATTTATGCCACTTGCTGACATGCAGGCTAATTTATACATGAATAAAGTCCAATAGTGTACTATAGTACAGTAATAGTAGTATAGTCACCATTGTCAGGACAGGATGTGGACCCAAATGCAGGGCTCAGGAGACAAAACATAAACATGTAAACTAAAGGGCAGTTTTCTTTCAGTTCTTGCCAACAAAAAATACAAAACAAAGACGTCAGCAGAGCCTGGGCAAATAATGTAGAGGACATGAGGAGACTGAGACATTGGCTGTATCCCAATTCAGGGTCTGCAGCCTTAAAGTACGCATTTTAAGGCCGATTACGTCACAGCGACGCGACGAAGGCTGTCCCAATTCGAAGGCTGCTCGAAATGCGGCCCTCAAATGCGTCCTTCATTTCCCTGAATTTTAAGGACGTGGCGGTGTAGACTTCGTGGCCCAACATATCCCAGAATGCATAGCGCGGTGGTGGGTGTGGATAATTTTGCCGAAAAAAAAACGGCGGATGAGGGGCGGCCGAAGAGTAAACTTTAAGTAAGTACTGAATATTATGTCACTTATTTATGTGCAAATGTTTAATAACGAAGAACATTAAAACATTACTGTTGGCCACATGTCGGCAAAGTTATGTGACATTAGTGACGTTTGTACTAACTTAAAGCCTTTACTTTAAAATATACGCCGTTCAATAGCTGAGCTTAATCTTACAGAGAATGATCAAAGCTCATGTAGAAACAAACAAACAAATGAATAAAAGGTTTTCTCCTTCATTTCTGTCAAACAAAGCTGTATGAAACGTTTCCAGCTGTTCCAGTATCATGGTTGCTAGGCAACCTGGGCAGCGCAACGGAGGCTAGACCGTCCCATTCCACAAGCCTCGCACTTCCGGCCTTAGCGGTCTTTGAGTACGCGGCCCTTGAGGATCGTTGAGGCTGCGTACTTTAAGGCTGCAGACCCTGAATTGGGATACAGCCATTTTATACAAACACAAGATAACGAGAGGATGGGTAACAGGAGGAAACACAGCTGGGGATAATTATTGAGAACGAGGCAGGGGAAGAAGAACTAAAGTTGAAAGACTAACAAAATAAAACAGGAAGTAAAAGAACACAGGAACAGAAACGCACTCTTGACACAGAGAAGACAGGAGGGCAGGATTAATAAAACACAAGGACCCAAAAGTACAGTCTACAAAAAAGGTACAAACTCAAACACACAATCAAAAAACATCATTAGAAGAACATACGGAAATCATAAGAACACTCTTAACTAAGAGGTTTCTTCCTGTTAAAAAGAAGTTTTTCTTCCCCACTGTCACCAAGTGTGTGCTCATAGGGAGTCAACTCATTTTTAGGGTTTTTTCTAATATTGGAAGGTCTTTCCTAGAAGTCTTACGAAATCAAGCGCTTTGAGGCGACTGACTGGCAATTGGTGCTATTTAAACAAAACTGAATTAAATTGAAATTAATTGAATTTTCTAATGCTAGCCAGAGCTCAGCTTCCCATCTTTGTTTGAAATGTGGACTAATGTGGTATTGTGAGCATCTCTAAATGTCCCTGTTCTGTAGCCATAGAAAACTAACCACCTGTTAAACTCACAAAATGACTGTGCATTGTTTACAATATAGAACAATACACAGTATTATAATATGCGAACAACTTCCAGTTAGCTCTGATTTTCTGCTTTTACTAGCATTTTTAACTTTTTATAAATCTTTTTTATGCACAGATTGGAAATAATTATCACTACAGAGCTCCAAATATTCATTCATTTGAATTTATTAATCAAAAATGATAAAAAAATGTTTACAGCTGCTCATTTAAGTACCCTGTTTTGTTTCCACGGACAGGTTGCCATGTGGTGCTTTGGTTCGTCAGTGTTCTAAAACATGCTTGACCTTGTTAGTAATTATTCCTTCGTCCTCGGCCTCTGTTGCGTCTAACATGTGTGGGTTCAGGCAATGTGTCTTTTTCAGCTCCAGTCCTTTCAAAATAAAGCATGTGCATATTAAATTTCACATGGAAAGTGAAGAAATCTCCTTAAGATAATAAATCATGCTAAATGCCTCAGTTTGCCACTAATTGAAGTTGCTTAACTTTTGCTTAAAAATTAAATTCTTTCCAAAACAATTCTTCATTGAGCCAATTTTTTTTAACCTGACAGTGATAATATGATCATTTATGGGAATATGAGCAACTTTCTACTTACAGTGAGTGAGGACCAGTGAACAGCGTTTATATTTACACCACACAAAGAGTTCATCAACTTTGGCTTGTAAGAAGGTCGAGCCAGTGATCAACAGACGGAGCCCCTATGGGTTTAAAATGATGTGGTCTGGCTCCTTAGCGCTGGTCTAGTTCCTCGTTCTGTGCCAAATATATCTGGCTCTCCAAGGAAGTCCTGTTTGTGAGAACTGAGAAAACAGATGAGCAAAATGCATCACAGGAAACGGATGATGTCAAGGTTCGAGTTAATTCTCACTTTTTGCTACCAGGCAATCTAGCAGCAATGTTTTTGTTTGCTATCAAATGTGTTTCTAAGGCTGTGCAACTATCCTTCTACCTCACCTGCAATATCTCTCTGCTTCTATTTATTATATCCTGCTTCTTTCACCTCCTCTGTTTGCACAAGGACTAAATATTTCATTTCTAAAGGAAATACTGTTTGCTCAAAGTGTCTGCCACTAGTTGTGGATTTTTTTGAGCTCCTTAGTCTAACACACATGCTGTCATTGCCTGGCAGTTATATCATCCAAATGTAATGCTTTAAGTAAATGATTTCAGTATAAACCTGAGAAATAAAACGGAAAGCTGCCTCAACTGCTTTGGAGAGTGATAGCATCACCGTTGCTATGGCATACACTGCCGGGGCGTCGTTGAAAGAAATGGTTTAGAGAAATGTGCTTGGCTTAAAGCTTTCGATTGTTGTGCCACAAAAGGGGCAGGATTTTCTTTATAGACTTTTAGTGTAATAAGAGATATGTTTGACGACTGCCTTTCATATGCAGAACTGTGGGTATTTGTTTGGTAATCCACATATTTTTTGTGCTCAGCTTTGAACTATCACCGTTATCAAATTGGTATATGAAATTTTGAATTTCAACATTGATCCATCAATTTTCTTTTGCTTATCCAACTCAGGGTAAAGAGGTGCTGGAGCCTACCCCAGCTGTCACAGGGAGAGAGGCAGGCTCTGGACAGCACACCAGTGTGCCGCAGAGCTACCTCACTTCACTGGTTTTTTTGGTTGTTTTGGTTTGGTTTTGTACCTTGTATTAAAGTTTACAATTAACCATTTATGTCTAAATGCCTATAAATTTACATTTAAAAATGGATAATGTACTAGCAGAAAATTGCCAGCACATTTTTTTTGTTTGTTTTAGGTATTTATTTTTTATTTTCTTGTTTGTTTGTCTGTTTGGTTGTTTTGTTTTTTTACACCTTCTGATCTTTATCTTGTAAATTAGGGGGCCGTGTCCTCGGTCTCCTAATCAGATTAACCTAGCGGTGCATCACTGTTTAAAAACACCATGACTTTTGTACAGTCAAAATGCTGACCTTGAAGAACTGACCTTAAACTAAAAAAAAGAAAAGAAACAGGAAAAAAGGTTAACCGTTGGCCTCGACCATCTTTTATGTACAGTCTATCTATGGTGGCGTGGTGGTCAGAAATCGTCTGAAGTCTGTTGACTCAGGCTTTTGTATTTATTAATATTATCCTATGTTCTTGTTTATTCTGGTTATGTATTCTGTTAAGATTTGCTAGTTGTTAGGTTTTGGTTCTGTACTCCCTGCGGTTCAGTCAGTCTCTGTGTTTCCTCCGTACGTTTCTCCCTGCTTATCATGCCCGGTGTTT
Source organism: Haplochromis burtoni (assembly GCF_018398535.1). Lineage (NCBI taxonomy): Eukaryota > Metazoa > Chordata > Actinopteri > Cichliformes > Cichlidae > Haplochromis > Haplochromis burtoni. The sequence goes on along the minus strand of NW_024582479.1, from coordinate 132,805 downwards.
GCTTGCTCTCCATCTACTTCAGGTTTGTTAGTTTGGTTCTTAGTTTTTCCAGTTTAGGCTCTTTCTTAGTTCTGTTTTTGCCACCTTCGCTTTTTGTTTATATTTCTGTTATCATAAATAAAGATCACTCACATCTAAGTCAGTGCCTTCATCTTGGATCCTTCATTCATAACTCCACACGGCTTGCCCCGCAAACCGTGACAGAAATGACTTAATACTGTATAAAATCACAAAAGGATTTACAAAAGAAGGACAATGTGGCAGTAGTAGGTAACATACTAGATGCTGAAAGGATTGAGAAGTGTGATAATTTGCTGGGAACTAAGGACTCTTTAGTGTTAAGATGGATTTCTGAACTACCTTAGTTTAGTAAAGCTATCTAAACGTAAGAAGACTGCAGTTTTCTACTAAAACGTTACAGTTAAGCATTTTCTTCAAGCGCTTCATAGAATCTTTTAGCGGAGAGGAAAATAAAAGTCTTCCTGTGTCCCCGAGGCATTAAAGAAAAATGTAAACTCTAAAGTGGCCCCCGCTACTTCACTGAACGTTGAGAGACAGTGAGGTTGTGGGGTTAAGCGTCTCCCGATGACTCATTTCTTGTCAATAAGCTGTTCATCAGGGGAAAACAGGGAGGTTTTGTCAGATGGAGCAGCTCAGAAGCAGAAGGATGAAGCAGCCTGAGCTTTATATAGAGGCTAAGGGGATGGATATTGACCTTTAGTGGAATCAAGAAGTGGATTCTTCCCATTTGACAGGACGTATTCTATGATGTTGGAATGACTTTAATCTGTTACAGGAGGATGGGGGAATTTATCTGAGATAAATACAGAATGCCTCTGTCTTTTTGTCTCAGTGTCCACTTTCTATAGTTTTGTGTCTGTGGGGAACATCCTTCTTATTTTCCTCAGAACATGCCACTCTACACGAAGCATTGCCCAAACAGGCAAAGAATAAAAGTGAAAAAGGGGGGGGGATACAGAAGTATAAAATAGAGCAAAGCAATAGAGGGACACATGATACTGAACAAGAAATGACTTTTACATTTACATTGTGTTTCCTTTTTACTCCTGATAGGATTACCGTAACCAGGGTTCAGAACAGAGCAAACCAATTTTATTGCAAAGATAAGGAGGTGTGAAAGAGAACAAACATAAGCTCAGAGGATTTAATATTTACTTTAGTACTTAATGATAATTTGTCTCCAAGAGAGCCTGAGAAGCACAGAAATGTGTGAATGCCTAAATGATTCAATTACAGCGGCACAAAAGTGACATCGCTGTATAATATAATCAAGTGTGGATTCAGTAAGACTACAGTGGAGTGCTTTGGAGCCATGTCAAATACTGCAGAGTGGTGTTATACACCCCAGTGACTTACTTGCTGCTTTGCATTTTGTGGGATGTTTACATGGGTGAGAAGTGGCATTATGTGTAATGCAACAGTGATTAACAGTTTTAGACCTTCCACTATAGAGCAAACGAACATCTCCTCACAGCGCCCTGTGACAGCATGCGCAATATGTAGTATAGTTCCCATCTCACATTGTGCTATTTTAATACTTTTTGAAGCCAGCAAAGGTCAAACAATCCAGTATTTCACAATGACCAGAGAATTCGTTTTTTTATTTCTTACTCTGTGGTGATAATCATCTTGTGACCTTTCATTTTTATCTTGCAACCAGACTTTAATCTTGCAATCCAAGGTACTTTGAGTCCTAAATTTGAAAGGAAAAAAGGACTATAGCACTACATTGCTGACATGTACACATTTCTTTATGTTTTCAGTCTTTTGCTGGGTGTAAGATACAAAACACTGAAATGGCCTTTATTGCAGTCTCTTGGAGGCTTTGACGTGAGTTAGAAGCGTGGCTTTAGCTCATGAACGTGTAAGTTTTTAATTAGTTTTAATAAAGTTTATAACAATTTACACTGTAAAAAGTGACTACCAGATTTACAGTCAAGTCCATAGGTTTTTACATAATGACACATGTCTTTTCTTTTTTTTCCCAAATTGTTGCACAAAGGTATTGGGAATTGCAGCTCCTCTTACACACGGCATCGCTGTTTTTTTCTCTTGTTATTCCATGAGAAATTAAGCTGATGTAAGATCTGTTGATTTCAAGTGCTGAAATGGCATTTGGTATCTTTTCACATGAATTCCCAACATGAGAATTGTGCAGATGCCAGTGAAGGAGGCTTTTAAGCTGAAAAACCAAACCTGTCATAGAAACAGCCAAAATGTTAGGGGTGAACAAATCTTAAAAAGAAGGAATGACAGTGACCAGCTCAGCAACACTAAAAGGCTTGAAAGGCCACAGAAAAACCATTCACAACATCTTAACAAGTCAACAAAAAAAACTTCAGGAGGTGGGCTTACCAAAGAGCACAATAAAAGAGACGCTGTGAATGAGGTTTAACAACATGGTGCAAATGACAGGTTACACTCAAGAGCAAGATTAGATTAGACGTTGCCAAAAAACGTCTACAAGAGGCCAAACGTATCGGGACAAAGAAACGAGGTTTTCTTTGAGAAGCAGTCACCTGATTTCAACCCAGCAGAGCGTGCTTTTCAGTTACTAAATTCAAAACTGGAGCCAAGAGACCCGCAAACAAGCAGCAGCTGAAGGTGACTGTGGTAAAAGAGTTGTCAGAGCATCTCAAGAAGGGAAACGGCTTTCAGTGATGCCATGGGTTCATGAGTTTGACTGCAAAGGATCATCCGAGCATTAAAAACAGAGTAAATTTTATTGACCTAAAATTTGTGTCATAGTTTTCATCAACAACCATTTTATTTCTGAAAAAAATAATAAGCTAACAAAAGATAATAAATAAATAAAAACTCCTGCACGAGGACAAAAACTGTGCTGAAATGTATTGACACTAAATAAAATATTTTGCAGCTACGCGAGCCAATGCAAAGTAATTAAGTTGTTTAGAAAGGCAGGACAAGTTTGGAAGTGATCCAATATGAAGTAATATCCTTGTGCAGTAAGGTTAGAGGCACACATTAGCTCTGGCTGCGGGGAAAGAGTGCGACTTTCCTGTTTCTCATGAAAACGTGCCAAAACATCAACCTTAGGTTCAGTCTACTATAATCTTATGTAGTCAACTAAAACAAAAAGAATTTAGACGTCTAAGTAATAATTAAAACTACATGAAATTTTAGCCAAACACTAAAATTTAAAAAAAAAAAAAAATGCTGTCAAAGTTAATACTGCTTGAAAACAGTCCTAATGTTTAAAGTTGTTTGTCAGTCCAGTTATTTTTGAGCCTCTGGAAATGAAAAACCATGAATGAAAGTGGCTCTAAGTCCTAAACAGTGACAGACAATCCTAACAGTACTTTGGTGTTATTATTTTTGATTTACACTCAGAAAAATAAAAGGTGCCAACTGGAACCAAAAGTGGTTCTTTAGACTGATGCCATAGAAGAACCTTTTTTGGTGCCACAAAGAACCTTTCAAACAATGGTTCTTTGAAGAACCTTTAAAGGTGCCCCAAAGAACCATCAAGAAATGGTTCTTTGGGGCACCTTTAAAGGTTTTTCAAAGAACCTTTTTAAAAATGGTTCTTTAAAAGAACCATTTTAAAGAACCTTTTTTGAGTGGTTCTTTAAAAAACCATTTTAAATCTTTCAAAATAAAATGCATCATAAATTGAATTTGAGTAGGGTAAAATAAATACGAGCACAGCATAGACATATATTAATGGTTTATTGTCATTTTGTAGTTACCAAAAGACAAAAAGGCATTTTAACCCTCAGCACAACATCACTACTAATACATGTCACATATTAGTGTTTTAAACAGTAATAATTAAATATATTTGCTATACTATAAATAAATATATATAAATACTAGGGGTGCAACGATACACAAAATTCACGGTTCGGTTCGGTTCGATACTTTGGTGTCACGGTTCGATATTTTTTCGATACAAAAAATGTTCATGCTTTTTAATTTGTCATTTATTAAAATTATAAATATATATTTTAACTCAAAAGTACAGTTTTTAAATTTAACCCTAACCCTTGTGCGTGTTTTTTATTTTGACAGCGAATGCGCACCTGCGGACCACTTATGTGCAGCCCTGGTTATTTAGCTCATCATATTGCAGCCACAGAAATTTTTTGTCCATGAAACCATAAAGCTGCACTTTCTTTTTGCCTTATAGTCTGATTTGTCATAACTTCTCCGTTTTGTGGTAAGCTTTTCTTTGGCTGTCACTTCTTCACCCTGACCTGTCTTATTTGGCTCAGCAGAACTGAAATGCTTTTACACACGCACTCACATAAGCTCAGCGATTCTCTGCGCGATCAACCTCTCACATGTTTAAGCTTGCTGCGGGAGATTTCACTTGTCATGTTTGCATAGTAAGCTAACGATTAATAAGACGATGTCAGAGGAATTGGTGCCAAATTATCATCACTCACAGATCAGTGCTGTCGCTCTCTATACACAGTTCGCACGATTGCAAAGTGAAAGCAAAAAAACAAGCGCAAATTCAAACGCGATTCAATATGTCACATATTGACAGTGGCTCACCGATGCCAATGACATAATTACCCAGCTACATTTCGAAAGAATGCAAAAGCATTGACATATATTTTTCCTACAATAGCCCGACGGGCAGGGAGAGATAGATTTTGGTAGCCCGACTGAAAAAAATCGCTAGCCCGGACGTCGGGCTAGCGATATTGCGAGCCCTGTATCTGATTGAGGAATCACTCATCTTTGGAAAAGAGAGTTTATTACAGAGAAATGTCTCTTTCCAAAATAAAAGCTATACTATCCGCTTCTTCTGGGCTATATTCTCAGCAGCATAAGGAGAATCATGTGCTAACAGCTGTCTAAATGACTCGGCTAAAGTTAGTAGCATGCTTGCTTTTTTTTGTCTGCTTCCACTTGTCTTTGCACTAGGATGATGTCGGCGTAAATGTGCAGTCATATTCGTTGTGTTCCCACTAGTGCTTTCAGGTTAATCTCGTTGAAATGACCTTAACGCCACAACACGGCAAATCTCCGTTAACGAGCTACCGCCGATCGCTCCGTGCATGGGGCTAGACGGCCAACACGTTAACGAGCTAACTGCGCTAACACACTAGTTCCCACCCATGTAATTGAGCATTGCTGGCACATCCAACATACTGTTTTACTTTAGTCCATGACTCGCTTACCTTCAGGGTCATACGTCACATGAAAACCAAAATAATTCCAAACGCCAGATCTGAATGAGGTTCAATTTGCCTGTTGCAAGGAGAGCTTAACTTCTGTCTCGCTAGCTTGCCCTGCGCTCTTCCTTCTGACTATGCTGTCTGTGTTGAGCGCTCAGTGGATCTGCGCTCGACAGTGCAGCCTAGGCGGAGTAGTCGAACACAGATTCACTGAGCGCTCAACACAGACAGCATCGTCAGAAGGAAAATTGATAAAATAAATTACAAATGTTGTATTGTTCGATACATATGCGTACCGAACCGAAAGCACTGTATCGAACGGTTCAATATCGATACGAATATCGTTGCACCCCTAATAATATATAGCTACAGATAACACAACATAATACATGTATTGTTTAATTAATAAAACATCAGAAAGTGATAAAACACATTAGAAATAGCAATAGCTTCATAACAGACCAATAAATCAACACATTTTCATCAGCAGATGTTTGCATGTTCAGTAAAAATATTTCAACAACAAGTTTATGATTAAAATGATCAATGAACTTTAGCATTACGCTATGTAATGTACGTTTCATGTGTACTCATGGTCCTTTGTTAGTCCAGTTTAGGATAATGTCTCTGACGTATGTTTCATATCAAATACAGGGAGTGCAGAATTATTAGGCAAATGAGTATTTTGTCCACATCATCCTCTTCATGCATGTTGTCTTACTCCAAGCTGTATAGGCTCGAAAGCCTACTACCAATTAAGCATATTAGGTGATGTGCATCTCTGTAATGAGAAGGGGTGTGGTCTAATGACATCAACACCCTATATCAGGTGTGCATAATTATTAGGCAACTCCTTTCCTTTGGCAAAATGGGTCAAAAGAAGGACTTGACAGGCTCAGAAAAGTCAAAAATAGTGAGATATCTTGCAGAGGGATGCAGCAGTCTCAAAATTGCAAAGCTTCTGAAGCGTGATCATCGAACAATCAAGCGTTTCATTCAAAATAGTCAACAGGGTCGCAAGAAGCGTGTGGAAAAACCAAGGCGCAAAATAACTGCCCATGAACTGAGAAAAGTCAAGCGTGCAGCTGCCAAGATGCCACTTGCCACCAGTTTGGCCATATTTCAGAGCTGCAACATCACTGGAGTGCCCAAAAGCACAAGGTGTGCAATACTCAGAGACATGGCCAAGGTAAGAAAGGCTGAAAGACGACCACCACTGAACAAGACACACAAGCTGAAACGTCAAGACTGGGCCAAGAAATATCTCAAGACTGGTTTTTCTAAGGTTTTATGGACTGATGAAATGAGAGTGAGTCTTGATGGGCCAGATGGATGGGCCCGTGGCTGGATTGGTAAAGGGCAGAGAGCTCCAGTCCGACTCAGACGCCAGCAAGGTGGAGGTGGAGTACTGGTTTGGGCTGGTATCATCAAAGATGAGCTTGTGGGGCCTTTTCGGGTTGAGGATGGAGTCAAGCTCAACTCCCAGTCCTACTGCCAGTTTCTGGAAGACACCTTCTTCAAGCAGTGGTACAGGAAGAAGTCTGCATCCTTCAAGAAAAACATGATTTTCATGCAGGACAATGCTCCATCACACGCGTCCAAGTACTCCACAGCGTGGCTGGCAAGAAAGGGTATAAAAGAAGAAAAACTAATGACATGGCCTCCTTGTTCACCTGATCTGAACCCCATTGAGAACCTGTGGTCCATCATCAAATGTGAGATTTACAAGGAGGGAAAACAGTACACCTCTCTGAACAGTGTCTGGGAGGCTGTGGTTGCTGCTGCACGCAATGTTGATGGTGAACAGATCAAAACACTGACAGAATCCATGGATGGCAGGCTTTTGAGTGTCCTTGCAAAGAAAGGTGGCTATATTGGTCGCTGATTTGTTTTTGTTTTGTTTTTGAATGTCAGAAATGTATATTTGTGAATGTGGAGATGTTATATTGGTTTCACTGGTAAAAATAAATAATTGAAATGGGTATATATTTGTTTTTTGTTAAGTTGCCTAATAATTATGCACAGTAATAGTCACCTGCACACACAGATATCCCCCTAAAATAGCTAAAACTAAAAACAAACTAAAAACTACTTCCAAAAACATTCAGCTTTGATATTAATGAGTTTTTTGGGTTCATTGAGAACATGGTTGTTGTTCAATAATAAAATTATTCCTCAAAAATACAACTTGCCTAATAATTCTGCACTCCCTGTATATGTCATATCAAAACAAGCCCACACCTGCAGTTGTTTCAGTTTTTCACTGGTGTTTCCTGTCAGCTGGTCAACCTCACTCGGGACATCCATATCAGCCAACCAAACGACAAGTTCCTCCCTTTGTGCTTCAAATCCCTCCCACTCTGAGACAAGGAGCTGAAAGAGAGAGAAAAGAGTCAATTATAAAGAAGAGAGAAAAGTGAAACCCTCCTCAGAAGGTCTGACTCGCATACCTGCAGTTGACCTGTGATGGACTCCAGTTTGGCGTTCACGTCATCCCTCGTCGATGCCAACAGCCGAGTCTGCAGGGTGCCCTGGAAGAGCTGAGTTAATGTTCGACTCCTCCTGGTCAGGCTCTCCAGCTGGATGAGCCGAGGTCTCCCCTCTCGCCGCTGCCTCTGAACACAGAAACACAAATTGCATCTGAAGCAGGAGGTGCAGATTTTTTTTGCTATTCTTTTCTAAATCCAGGCTAGATCACGTGGAGGTATTTGGAAAACTTTTTTGGCCAGTGGACGACTGTTGTCTTGCAGAAAGTCAAATCAAACATATGCGATACACAATCAATTCACAAGAACACATAAAAAATAAGTCCAGTTCTTGCCTGATTTCAAGTGAAATCTGCATCAAAACAGGGTGACAGAAGTAAAACGAGAGCACAAAGCCTCACTTTGTACAAGCCTGCTATTACAGTTCTCCTCTATGCAGACGACTTTCCTGTTTTCAAGGCACAACTTGGATCTGCTGTACGAATCTTATGGATACACACTAAATGAAACAATAGTGTGCATGACTCCAGATTCTGATCCCTCATCCTAATATGGTCCCAACATAGCAACAGCAATAAAGCAAATGTTGAGGCTTCAAAATACAAAGTCCATAAACCAATGGCTGACATGGGTTTTATCATAAGGGTGATAAATATACAGATTTCAGTCTGTCTTAGAGATTTGATGTTCATTTACCTGCAGATGCACTATACGTACCTGCTCCATGGTTTTTCACAACATTTTGCACATCACTATTTAATACAGGAAGTAGGTGAACTAAAACAAGTCATCTTTCTTTGTGAGAGGACCATATTAATGAAACAAACCTCAATGACATCATAGGGATCCCTAAAGATGCTCCTGCTGCTTCTCTTCCTCCTCATCCTAAGCTTCCTTCTCCTTGTCCTCGCCTTCCATCCAATTGTAATTCAACCTAATTGTGTTTCTCCCCCTCCTCTTCCTCATTTTGTTGGAGCTGTGAACACAATTAATGTGAATCTGGATTAATTTGTGCAAACAAGAAAAATCTACAGCTTTTTGGTCAGAGGTGCTCTTGTGATTTAAGCCGGGTAGAGTAGATTTATGTGTTGATGCTACCTGCTTCAGCTCTGGCTGCTGAGTGATATTTACACCCTGGCTGGATTACAAACTTTAACCATGTGCTGAACTTTGGCCCAGCGTTGATACCTCTTGTTAGTATAACGACCTCTTCTTAGCTTGTATGTATGATGGTGGACAAGGGCTAACGTATCTAGCTAATAGCTACTGTTAGCACAACATTAACAGCAAGCTACAATGACGAGTAACAAAAATAAAACAGTAATAAGGTTTTAATGAAAATGTTTTACCTTTTCCAACAGTCCCAGAATCCACAGCTTCAAAGTCCAGCAGGTACTGAAGACTGTTATCCGTTTCGCTGTCACCGTCCGTGAGCTTTTTTTCCCGAAAGGTCAAGGCCCGCCGCTCGCACACTCTGTCTGCGCATGCGCATCCCAACGACTGACCCCTCCGTCTGCTCCCGGCAGGTTATAGTATGACGTGTTCTGACGTCACTGTCTCTCTCCCTGTCATTTATTTGGCTCGAAACACATATTAACAAATTACTCAGTGATGAACAGTGTTGGGACTAACGCGTTATTAAGTAACGCGTTACAGTAACTACGTATTATTGTGGTAACGAGCACGGTAACTAGTTATTATGCCAAAATCAGGAACGCGTTAGTCGTTACTGGGATTTAGATAGGGTCGTTACTCGTTACTTCGTGTGGTGCTATCGCGGACTAATAACTAGTATTATCATTATGCTATATTTTCAAAAATATATAATAATCTCAAAAGTAATGCCTTGGAGTAGAAAATAGTAATGCTTTATTAAAATTTAAAACTAAAGTACAGTATTTGAATGTGTGTATTGTGTCTACTGTTTGCAAATATTTCTAACTTTTATTTGAATATTCAGTTTCCTACCATCTTCTCTTAAAGGGTAATTGCCAGGTATCCCGCCCTCCCCTTCGCACACACATGCACACAAAGAAAACACACAGTATAATTCACAGCCTCATTATAGTGAATAAATATTTATGCCATTTACACCATCAAACTTAGATTGCTAAGGATGAAGAACCTTTTGTTCTTTAAAGAACCATTTGTAACAGCTGAAGAACCATCCACAAAATAAAAAGGTTCTTTGACGTATGATGGTTCTTTAAAGAACCATGAAGACATCTGAAGAACCATTTAAGAACCATAATTTTTCTGAGTGTACCTTTAACCGTGGCAGTCTACAGCCAAAATTATGAACCTAAGTGCATCACGTTGAGGCAGTGATTTTGGAATACTAAGATTACTTCACTGGTTAGATGTTGGTTTTCATTTTGGGGATGTGAATATTTGTTAATTGTGGAAAAATATACAGTCTCAGCTTGGCTGCCTGCCTACCTATCCCACATTGATCATCACCCTTCAGTTCACCCCACTGAATGAACGCAGCTCTGTTGTTACTTGATTGAGTGAACTAAAATCTTGCTCTCCAACCCCCCGGGCACACCTGCCTCTCTCTCTGTCTCTGTGTTTTTGTTCCACTGTCTAACACTGTATCTCCCACTGATGCAGTTACAGCTGAAATCACAGCACAGCCCTCAGCTTTAACTTCTGTGCGTGGTGATTTTGTCAGACAACTTTGCAGTTATAAAATCCTTGAATGTTCACTGTTGATTACTACAGATAAAAATTGTATTTGTGACAGCCGGTCACATTCAAAAAAAAAAAAGAAGAAGAAGAAGCATCTCAAAATCACAGTTCCTCCACAGTTTGATAAATCAAGGCTGGTTTTATTTTTATCATGTGTGCCTTGTTTTCATGGAAGATTGGAAGAAGCATTATCCCAAAGTACAACAGCAATAATATTAAAAATGCAGTCAGCCACATCCCGGAGTGGGATAAATGAGAAACTCCATGCAGGATGGCCCTGACGTTACCTGTTAGGGCTTTTGCCATTTTCACAGCATGCCTCCTGCATGCTCACCGAAGTGTAATGTACTGTACTAAACCTACAGACTCGGACCCCGCAGTCTGCTAGGAGAGCTGTGAAAAGCATGATTAAAAGTGCACCGTCTTAGTGAAACAGTGAACCGTTTGTTTACAGATGAGACATATAATTATGTTACATAATCACTATCATTATCAGTGAACACATTGGGGGGCAGGGGGGGGGGTTAACAGAAGTTAGTTTTTTCCCTTAATTTGCTGCTCTCACTAATCAGTTTGAACTCTGTGTATCATCGCTGGCTTCTTGATCTGGCACATAAATAACAAAACATAGTGTTTTCATTTTGTGTAAATGGGAAAATTGGGAAGGTCTACTGTGCAGGCGGAATTGGTAAATTGCATTATGAAAAGGATTGACGATGACACAAGGTGATGCACTTACCTATCTGTTTCTGTTTGCAAGCTTTTCTGTTTAATAGGTTGAGTCTGTGCTGTTGTGCATTTATTCTTTCATCTCTACTGTGTTGTTGCAGAAGTTCCTCCGTACTGCTTCATTTCTAGATTAAAACAACTCTGGGGGATCAAAGACTCTCATTAGGAGGCAGATACAAATCCCACAAAAATGGCTATATGTCAGGAAGCCACACATTCGAAACAAATTGCACAACGAGTCCAGAAGGATTTTCCAAGTTACTCAATGTGCACTGCCCTTTCCTGCAAGTAAATCACTTTTTTTTTAAGTAACAGCCCTTGAGTGCTCTTAACATAAAGTAATCTAAACGCAGCGATTTCCACATATTGTGAATATCACCGTGAATGTATGCTTCCCCTGAGCACACGAAGTATTTCCTGCCATTTGTTTTCTTTAAACCGTGCAACATTACATTCACCTCTACCTCGTCTGTCTCCCACACCCATGCTGCTTTGGTCCAACATCTAATCTTTATTTTGCTCATCTTGACCTGGGAGCGATAAGGACAAGCTGACAAGATCAGCTTCATGTTACTGTCTGTTAACTGCTCTCGCTAACTTGCTGCTGTGTTCTCATCAGTGTGCCCTTTTTTTCCCACTCTGTTGCTCTTCTATCCCCTGCGCCTCTGTTTTGTAGGAAACTGATTTAAATCATGTTCACTGGCTGACCTCATGTCAAGATATGCAGGGGCGACGCTGAGTCGGTGTTAGAAGGGGAGACGGGGAGAGAGCATGAGGGAAGGAGGTGAACGTTAAATAGACTGAGGGCTAAGGTGCAACCAGAAGCATAGACTGTCCTGAAGCTCTTAGCATATTTGAGTACTATGGCACAGTCCTCCAACAATATAAAAGACACAAAAACATACTAACAAGCAGAAGGCGAGATCACTATACCATAGAAAAATGACTCACTCAGTGTGTATAATCAAACCAACAAACCAGTAATGAATTAATACGTAACAGGGATTTAATTATATGAACATGTGTGCATGAGTCACCCCTCTTTTCTTTACATTTTGCACAAAACATGGGAAATAGATGCAGTAATTTATTGAAACCATAAAACTTAAATCCTTTTTGTGCCAATTCCTTACCATTGTTGCCTTTTAAAGTGCCTGTCTGCTCAGTTTTGCAAGCAGAAGCAGTTGTGTTCAGCTTCAGTTCACACTGTTGAATTAGAAACCTGATTTAAAGCAATGGAAAAAGCAATGAAAGGGTCACAGGAATTTATACAACTGATTTGGTAAAAGCATAATAAAAAATATTGCTGTAGCTCTCACTAACAGTTTGCATTCTGTATGACTTCATTGGCTTCCTGATCTGGCACACAAATAGAAAAAACATAGCATGTTCATGTAAATGGGAAAATTGGGAAGACCTACTGTGCAAGAGGAATTGGTAGATTGTATTATGAAAAAGACTGACGATGATACAAGAAAAAAAAGATATTTTTTGTGTTTACTGGATGATGTGTTTAAAAGATTGAGTCTGTGTGCAGTTATGTATTTATTCTTTTATCTCTTCTGCGTTGTTGCAGAAGTTCCTCTGTACTGCTTCGTTTCTAGATTAAAACAACTGGGAGATCAAAGGGTCTCATTGGGAAGCAGCTACAAATCCCACAAAAAGTGGCTATCTCTCCATAATAAGCTCCTCCTTTGGCCATTTTTATCTAAAATCTGGTATATTGTAACTGTAAAACCATATAACTGTAAATGTGCCTTTTTAATGCCAATTCGTTGCCACTGTTGGCTTTTAAAGTTCCCACTTTGTTCATTTTTATAAGCAAAAGCTATTGTGTTCAGTTTGACTTCTCATTGTTGAATAGGAAACATGTTTTAATGGTGGAAAAAGCAGTCAAATGGTCACAGGAACTCATAAAACCAATCTGGCTAAAAACTTTAAAAGCTCTTTCTTTTTTGGATGCAACTCACACATGCAGTTGGTATTAAAACACACATCGGGAGATGCGGTGCTTACCTGACCTGCTCTCCTACCTCGTTCTGAAAGAACATCCATTTTTAGGACGGTCAGATAGAATAAGACTAATAGGTAACACAGGATGCCCTTTATGTGTGTGTGTGCACATCTCTGTTTTAGTGCCTTTGCTTTTGGTCAATTTTATTCATGCGGCTCATGCATGACTCACATTTACACACTCCCTGTCTCTCTTGTGGTGTGTGAAATCATAGTCAGTGGTTTGGTTTGATGTTTACAAGGCTGTACAACAGAAAGTTCCCTAGAGCATTAGCAGATCTTAAGACTTAAGACGTCCTTTTCATCAGTGGTGTCCTTTGTGTTGCTATCTTTCTCCAGTTTACCATTTACATTTCTTTTTCCAGTCTTGTCTTCATTTTTTCCTACTGTGCTTTTCTATTAAGTGTTTTTGCTTTGTTAAGTTCAAACTTTATTTGACCTTCACACAGTTCTGGTCTTATATGCGGAAACATGCATTCAGAGTAACCTTTGTGAACAGTTGGTAAGCAGCCCTGACAGTGAGATGGATGATGGATTTGGGGGTTCTTGACAGGATAGGACAATGATATTGCTCTGTGCTCAAAAACACACACAAAAAAATGAAGTACAACTTTGTAATAAACAGGTTCCCTGCCAAATAATACCAGGATATTCAAGTTTGGGTTTTTTTCTTCCTCTTTCATTTTCAGAATTTTATCCTCTTCATTCAAAACCTCCACACACTTATTCGCCTTTGTTGTTAAGTACAGGTCACACTGGTTTCTACATGCTATTCGAGACTGGCAATGGATGTTTGTGGGCAGGAATGTTGGACAAAAAATTATTTCAATAGGTAGTTGGCAGTAGTTTTGTTTTTAATTAACAAAGGGTTTATAAATTGCAGCTAAAGCCTATTATAGATATATAGTCTAAATGCACAATTAGGGAACATTTAGGTTACCAAGCCTTTAAAAATTCATATGAATGAAACAGAGTCCAGGGGCATGTTCAGAAGGGGGGCATAGGGTGCCCCCAGCCCTTGGCTCTGTTGACGTGGTGTAAGCATGTAGCTGAGTTTGCTTGCAAAGCTGCAGAGTCATGGAAGTGGCTGTAATCATGTTTTCTCTGTGAGGCACCAAAGCTAAAATCCATTCACAGTATTATTAGTAGTATTACTTACTTTTATGCTCATGCTAGTCTGATGTAGGGTTAAAAACTTCCTGAATTGGTAATAGTTGAGGGATTGGAGGGTTTGTTAGATTAAATGATTTTAAAGGTTAGAACTGAGATGGACACAAATTGAAAATACATGTTTCTGTTACTGTTGCTGGAAATGCAGTACAGCAATACAGCAGTACACGGGCAGTTATCTTTCTGTGTTTCAAGTACATTTGTACTATCTCCATCTCTCGTGTTGCCCTTAAATAAATCAAACAACCTTTAAACCAGTTCTTTACTTGTTCCTCAACTTGTTCTTTCTTCTTCTCATACAACAGAGACAAGAAATTTCTGAAATCTAAACTTTCATGCCACCCGCAGTGGAGAAACTGTGAGACTACAAAAACCGGATTGTTGAGACAAAGAGCCCAATAAAATGGCAGCAGGCTTGGCAGAATGTGTTTTATGCTTTTTGTGCGTGTGTGTTTCTCATTTGAGACCAAGAATATGGGGATGCAGACATTGTTTTGTGCCGTTGCTTCTTTATATCTGCATTTTTTAATAATGCACGATTAAAGAACTGCAGAGTCTCCTCCATCTGCATGAGCCCCTCGTGCTACAGTCAATCACAGATTTAGAGCGAATAAACTCATGTGGCTGGTCTCATTCCTTTCATCATATATAACATTTTCTTTCCCTGCAAGGTTTCTCTCTTCTAGCGTGTTCTAGTGTAATCAAATGTGGCTTTTGGTGTCATTTATTTGCCTACGTACCTTCACATTAGCATTAGTGAGTTTTTGGCTGCCACAATGTGTAATGTGTAATACTTCCAAATACATTCCATATATGAACTGAAAGGCAGAAACTGCATTTCAGGAGTCTTTTGTAAACATTATAAAAAATCTAATTATGCTCACCCAAATTGTCATTTTTTTTTTCCTGGTGTTGTTTTATTTGATTTGATTTCTGCTCATTTTCCTCTTCAGTGGGTCCATAAACGCTCTAATGCATTTCTGTGATTACTTAATGCACACTGAACTGCTTAAGTGTGAAATGTGCGGCACATATTGCCTTGGCCTTTAACTGCAAAGTTAACACTTTTGATTGATGCTCTTTCAGCGAAAGTATAGCCAAAAGGTCCACTAATGCATACAAGGCCAAGTACTTCTGCCGCCATGTTTTTTTTCTCACACAAAACATGTACAGTGAGTGCCTCTACGTAGCAGCTGTAGGGTGATGCGGTGAAGTCATTCTTTTACTAGATTTACTAGGATTAAGTATTAGTAAGGTGGACCTCAAGCAAGTTCCTGAATCTATAGTAGCTGCAGAGGTGTTATTATATACCTGACCTTGTGCTCTAGCTGGCGAGACTCACACTGACTAAAGCGTAACAACAATACAGTCTTATATCATTATTTTCCTGCCAGAACATTGAGTATGCTGACATTTTCTTCAGTCACTGAAAGGTGGGCCAGGTTGCTTTTGAACTTTAAAGTGCTTATCTAGAACCTCCTGCTCAGCAATACCTGCCCCAGAATCTCAATTCCTTTCACCCAGGTGACACACATATTATGTGTCAACTGTATCAAGCCAAAGCTCATATGCCATTCAGTATTCTGAATCAGCTCTTTTTTTTATGTTTATTTTTGCCTCTCATCTTTCTAACCTTTGTACCACAGCAAAAGTGAACATTATGTCTCAATAACAGATCTGCCCTCCAATATCCTTTTATATCCAGTTGCAGCCACCTGCCGTGAACACGGGTATTAAAAGCAACAAAATCGAACACAGTTGCTTCAGTTTTATTGGTTAATGAAAAGAGGGCTGTCTGCCCGACATTTGCCAGGACATTAAAATATAAGGTAGCATTTATACGTAACCTTAAATTATAATGTCCACATAAGGGTAGGGTCTAAATATGGGAAGCATTCAGATATTGTAAGCAAACACATGAACAGCTTGTTTCCTCTAATATAGAAAAAAAGGCTTTTATGAAACCCAAGCCCTTGACGACCCCGCCTCAATGTGGGTGGGGTCGTCATATAACATTGACAGAAACACAACACAATAATGGCGATGGTATACCACGGGCCCGGGGCCCGTTCTTCGTACCTCGCTTGAATAATACAGGACATGGCTGCGACAGGCTTCCCAAATCCACCTTCGCTTTTATAGCCGTGGTCTCTCATCTTGATTACACGAAGTAATTTACTATTACTACTCTAAAATATGAATTACATCTGAAATAATCAAATACATGAAATAGAATGTTAATAGTACATTTCCCTTTTTTAGGAAATGACCTGTATGTATCTGTGTGAAATCAATAAATGGATCAGGTGCTGCATTGTCTTTAGTTACATTGATGTTATTTATTTATGGTGAAACAGTGGTGGAATATCGCTGTTGCTTTCTTATAAATGAAGCGGACATACCTGCGTGGCCGCGATCTAATCCTGTTTACATAAAGTAAACCTGCTCCCGAGCAGGTTTACGCTTACGGATCTGTTGCTATGACAGCAAGTCCCGGATAAGCTTCGGGGAACCGAACGATCCAAGATCACGCGAAATCGTCAACAATCAAATCCAGCTAACTTACTTAGCGAGGTACGAAGAACGGACCCCTGCTGCTAAACCAATGGTAAACGTCTACATCTCATTATTGGACCACAGCGTTGCCTCAATGCCAGGTTTCAAAATGGCAGGTTTGATTCCTGTGAAGGAGTTGCTCTCAAGACCTATTGGCTAACATCATTCCCTGAATTGCAGTCTAATGAGGGGACAATTTCAGCCAATTTCCCGTATATAACTATAGAAAACTCTAAAAACCAAGTCAAGTCAAAACCTTCCTTTCTGAGTGGAAATACTGGTGGAAATAAGAGATTGTAGAATCAGCGGAAACACCCTTCAACATTATTATGAGTATTAATGTTGCATGGTTTGTCCATCACAGGGACAAGTTTTTGGAATGGCACAAATATGACAGCCAGCTGATCCGAGCAGAGTCAGGCAAACCATTTTATATATTACATGTCTAAAAATATACATCTGAATATCAGATTTTTACATCACCAAATATCAGTCAAATGGGTCTTAAAAATCCTATTTTTATGTTTTACCTTGTCTTGCAATAGCTCCTTGTTGCTCCTTTCTGATGAGTAGTGATCTAGCCATTAAAACCGTTAAAAAACAGATTTGTCAGACCAGCCATCAGTTCACGGAAATTGAGGGTTTGAGCTGAAATGGATACCTGAGAGTGACGCACTGAGAGAAAAAGGAAGAGGTTGGATTTAGCTGCAATTTAAACTCATGATACACAAGATCGAAAAATAACCTTCGGAAAGTTTTCATAATAAAATTGACAGAGCATATCTGAATTAATCGTGGTACAGGACTCTTGCAGTGGATGTTTTGACCTGTCATAAAAGCATTTATATTTTTAAAAATGATTGCATATAAATAAGAAACATCCAAGATCCTAATATTGTGCATACTGGCTCATTGTCAGCGAACAGCTGGACCTGAGCCGCTGTTAATGATATTTGTTTTATTACAAAACAATGAGGCGGGGCGGGGATTCCCCACATTGTCGTCTACTGTTGTTTCCACCAAATACAGGGAAATTAAAGTGAAATTGCAAAAATCTGCCCCCCCCCAAAAAATTTTTCCTGCAAATATTTAATATTTCAGGCTTTAAGGGGTTAATTTATATATATTACATAACATTTAAATTAATTATTTCACACCTGACTTGGTTTAGTCAGATGTTAGCAAAAGAATTAAAGTTTGCTCTCTGCCATTCAAACATCTTGCAATTAAAAAATGCTGACAAATAGTGTCCAAATTTCTGTTAAGAGAAGGAAAACGGTTTTTCATTTGTTGGACGCACAAACAGTTGCACAGAAGCACAAAGCTCTTTTTGATTCTAAATATACAAATAAGATTCAGTAGAGATCAAACTGAAGACGGTCTCAACATCTTTAGGGCACTTGAATATTTTCAGGTGCCTGGAGTGACGACTAAACTCTGTGTCTTCTGTTTCCCTTTCAGGACTGGCTGAGTAAGTTTGGGTACCTCCCACCGCCTGATCCTGTGACTGGCCAGCTTCAGACCAAGGAGGCCCTGACCAAGGCCATCAAAGCCATGCAGAAGTTTGGAGGGCTTAAGGAGACTGGAGTCTTGGGTATGTGGCTAGGTTGATTGCGAAGCTCTGCTCTACGGAAGGAGCACTATGGCTGGTTTTATATGTTCACTGATACCAGCGTATGTAAGAGTAAACGCCTGCGGAGGAAAATATAAGGTATGCCTTACAATAGAACGCATTCCTACCAACAGAAAAGCAACAGAGGCGAATCAATAACGCTTTGACACAATAACCACCAAACAATAAAAAGGTAGCTTTTATTTCAGTTCTTATGTACTGAAAAGCATTATATTGCACAGCTGTCTCCATGTCATGAGACACCTTGTAAGCATAAATCATTCTTGCTGCCGCACCACACAAAGCAGAATTACAGTACTGCTATGTACCTACTGTACTGTATGTGATTGATAACACTGGTATGTCTGAAGCGGAGCAGTATATTGATTAGTGTGGGTTTTACTGTTCGCTCTCATGTGAGGCCCTCATAGTTTCCCGCGGTGCATATTGGCAGTCTCACTCACTCGCACAGACGGCAATTCTCCTCTACAAACAAAACTCTTTACAGGCTACTCCCTCGCACATACACAAATATAGAAGGTAGAGAACAGGATACTGTATGTGAATAATTTGCTAGCCTAAAGCGCTGCTTCTCAAACTGTGGGGAGTGGACAGCCAGCTGAGGAACATGATGTGATGCTAGGGTGAAGCTGAACATATTTAATGAATATTTATTTAAGTAAGACTCAATTATTTGGGGTAATTATCAGTAAAATGACCCTTTTTTGTGCTTCTGTAGTGGGGAATGCCAGAAATAACTGTGGATTTGGAGGATGTTAAACTTCTTCCTGGGATGAGATACAGTCAATCAATCTTTATTAGAAACTCAAGATCCAAAAAAATGTATAAAGAAAAGAATCAGTGTCCTAGAAAAATACATAAAGTTGCATAATACTGTTCGGTAACTTTGCGGTGATCTGTTATTCAGACAAAGCATCACAGTTTCATTCAGACATACCCTCTACTTTATCAGAGATAGCTCCAGCGCAGGCACAGCATTTCCTATACTCGCAAGATTGAACAGATGGTTCAGGTATCAGCACAATCCATTTTAGTGTCTCGTCACTGTGCAGAAATGCTGCTGTGGTTGTGGTGGAATAAAAGAGAAATGGGGTTCAAAACGTCTGTGACAGGTGCCTTCTCCTGGATGTCCATCCGAGTAATCTCCATGGGCCGCTCCAGCGTCTTGGCTCTGAGTCTGGGCAGCCTCTCTTTCTTAAAGTGGCCAAAAGGCCGTACATGTTCTTGGAGGCCTGCTGACTTCTGAAATGCAGATCATGACTGCGCTACATGCGTATCCATAAATATCACTAGTTCTGACGTAATAGGTTTGCCATCACGACTTTTACTCAGTAAATGCCTGAAGGGGAAGTTGGGGAGCATGTATATGTTTTGGCCCAAATGGCTTCTTGCAGCCTTTTGTTCAGTCAGCTGTGTACGTATATGTGCTCATACAGTGTAACATGACTCTCAACTACTGAAGCATTCATTTTCAAACAGATGTTGAACAGTGATGGATCAGATGTCCTTATTCATGCGCAAGCATAAAATGCATTCATACAATAGCTAATTAGTTTTCTCTAAAAATAACATGGTAACTGTGGCATGTATTTGAATTAGTTTATATATGTGCATGTATCTCTTCTGTCCTGCAGACCAAGAAACACTAGGGCTGATGAAAACACCCAGATGTTCTCTGCCTGACGTGTCCGAGACAGAGGGGACAGTGGGACGCAGGAAGCGAAGCTTGAACCCTCAGAACAAATGGAACAAGAGACATCTATCCTGGAGGTAGGGAAAATTAACAGGACGCTTTAAGGTCACACGCAAGCGTCGTCGCCCAGACACAATAAAACCAGCGAGTCCACAGACGGTGAATCCTTATTTTCATTCCCAGTGAGAGTAGCTATGTTAAGGCAGTAATGTATAATACAAATATGAAACCTAAATGGGAATCATCCTAATGATCAAAATAAATTCCCTCTTTCTTCAGATGTGATGCTTTTATCTGTCTGTAACCATATAGATAAATATTAGCTTTAAGGGATTTTTAGAGGTTTGTATGAATTTCAAGTCCTGCAAATGATGCATGATCCTTTTTTTTTAGGACCTAGACCTTATTCTGTAAATCAGGGGTCCCCAATCCCAGTCCATGAGAGCCGGTGTCCCTGCAGGTTTTAGATCTCACTCTGGGTCAACACACCTGAATCACATGATTAGTTCATTACCAGGCCTCTGGAGAACTTCAAGACATGTTGAGAAGGTAATTTATCCATTTAAATCAGCTGTGATGGATCAAGGACACATCTAAAACCTGAAGGGACACCAGCCCTCGTGGACTGGGATTGGGGACCCCTGCTGTAAACGGTTACAAACCACTGAAAGCTTAGAAGTGCACCCAGCTCGTGAGGCTGGAAGGAACATGCCACGGGAAACATTTGCTACTTATATTTGACTGTTTTAACTATAATATAGTAAAAATCCTCTCTCAGTCTATTTAAAATGATTTCCCATCTGTGCATGCTTTATTAGAACAGATTAGATGTCCCTTATTAAAGTGGAAAACTTTGGTGTTTTTAATTGACTGAGAGTATTTTGTAAAAAAATAAATAAATAAAAAAAATACATCGAACTTAATATAATCAGCAAACGTGTCTTTCTTATTAGATCATACACAAACCTTTGTGTAAATTATTCATAAAGTTTTCATAAATGAGACAGGGCTTTTATTTTTTTTAAGTCTTCAGATTTAATACCGATGCCTTTTTTATAATTCCTAAAGAGAAGGGTCACAGTCTGCTGTTTATACAGTACATGATAAGATGATATGGGCATGTTAAAAGCAGCTGGGCCATCTGTCAGGGATCCAGCTTAGTGTTAAACAGCAGAGGAGGAGGCTGTGAAACATATGGTTGGCCTGAGCTGGTTCGCACACGCCATCGGGAGATGATCTAAGGTAGGTGGTGTGTCAGCCGGTTTGTTTTAATCTGTGTGTGCTGTGCAGCAATAGACATCAACCTAAAGAGCAGTGCAGGGGAAGAGAAAACGAATAAATAAACATTTTGGTACTACATATGCACACATAAACAAAGAGTAACACCCACGCTCTTCACTCCCATGTGTGGCTGGATTTTTTTCCCTTTAGAGATGGGAGGTCTTTTGATAAATATCCCCGATTCACCCTCTGCTTATTCTCACCCACTGATATTGCTGTGATATTGGCCTGCAGTGAAGCTGCTGATGGAAGGAGTCAGCCAAATTATTATTTTATATATGACATATTGGCAACGAAATACTTTATTATATAGGGTTGGAATGGAGGTTGTGGAGTTGCTAGTCTAAGTATTAATATTTTAAAATGGAAGAGAATAACAAATAAAAATTTGTCACAGTTTATAGAAATGTCTTAAAACTGCATTCTGTCTAATAGCCAGCAGGGGGAGACTCTTCTGCCTGCAAAAAGAAGTCAGTTTGTATAAAGGTCTGAGGGAAAATGACTCCGCTGCTCTCTTAATCTATTATTAATGCATTCGTGTCCTCTGAGTTACAAAGCCTAATTGACACAGAATGCGATTCAGTTTGTAAATTGTGGCCCGGGTTAGGTAAAAACAGATGAGAAAGCAGGGTATAGCAGGGTATGCTTTGTGACTAAGCATGCTTTTCCTTCCCTTGATGGCCTAACTGCTCAAATCAAGGCTTTTCAAAAGATTCACACACCAATGAGCAGCAGCAAGGTGTCTGCGTGAACTTAAAATACAGTCTATGCATGTAGTACAAGTACAGATTTTACACTTGATTTTAGACATGATTTTACGTTTGCGTTATAGAGCTTGAGAACAGGCTCAAAAACAGTTGAGGCTGGTACTGCTTTGTGCTACTTTCATAGGATTTTGCAGGTACAAACTGTTTTTTGACAGCTGATTTCTAATTATTTGTAATAATTAGATAAATACAACATAAATATCAGTATGTGCATATGAATAAAGTAGCAAAATATATGTGAATGTTAATCAAGGGTTTACACAAAGGTTTCTTTGTGTATGATCTGTTGGGTAAACAACTATTGGTTGGCCAAGTGTTTTTATGTCACTTAGCATACAGTAGTTATAAGTTTTGCTTTGGGGAGAGTGTGGCATGCAGGACAGATGGGCCACAGCATCCTGCAGAAGGATGATGAAACAGGCAGGGTAATAGATCTAAGGTAGGACAGAAGGAAAGCAAAATGAAGCAAGAGGTGGTTGGAAAGCAGGACATCAGGGCACTTGAGGATTGAAGAAACAGGTCGATAAGCAGGAATTTTCCACTGGTGGGAGGGCTGAGCGCGCAAAAGGGACTGTGGGTGAGCCGTGATACTTAATAGCAGAACAGAAAGTAAAGCAGTGTATAAAACGGAGTTAGCAAGATGAAGATGTCTGGGTAATCGCGAGCTGCACAGTGAAGTATTTGATTATAACCAATGTCATCCATCCTTTTTCTTAGCTGTGTATCCAGTTCAGGGTCATGGGTGGGTGGATAGCTCGTCAATATAATTTTTTTTTTTCAAAGGTTAGCTTTTATCTAAACTTTATGAAGAAAGCTTTATTTTCACCATGTGGTAGTGTGGCCCTAGATGTAGACCAGTCGATCCAGCGGCCTTTCGACTACGCCCACAGCAAGGCTGACATTTGTGTTTAGGAAAGAATTTTTTGTTTGTTTGTTTGATTAGAACACGAACTATGATAAATTTAGTGAGTCATTAATTTCGATTCCACCAGTGAAGTAGTGCTGCGTAGCCAGCCCACATTTTAAAAGGTGTGTGAGCCAAATGTGACGTAGTGTTACATTTCCAAAAAGTGAAAAGTGTAATTTCCGTGGAAGAAAATTGTGCCAGGAGCTTTCCACTTTGCTACATTAATAACAGATTACTAACTCAAGTTGATGTTGGAAAATCATTCAGACTTTATTCCCAGGGATTACAGGTCAGGTTTATCCAGCCAGAATCAGCTGAGGAAAGTAAGCTTCTTCAGCAAGTTTGTGGCAGCAAAAGCAGCTGCTCAGACTGCAAGACGGATGAGTTCAGGTGGATGGATCACTTGTCACCGGAGGCAGAAAGGTTACAGCTTTTTGATAACAAATTACCTGGTGACTTTGTCCCTGTGGCATCTCCTTGTTGAAATAATCCTCAGTTCACTTGGGGCTTTCGGTCAGAGATACAGCCTTTTTTTCAGGGGTGGGGTGGGTGAGGATGTAACTGCACATGGGTGGGTGGTTTAGGGGGACAAGTGGGGTGGGGGTGGTCCGCATAAGGTCTCAGATGACCTGGAAAAGGCAGTTGGCCGCAATCCAGCAGCACACCGCATTGAAACCATGGAGTCAACATCTGCTTCAGGGGACCGGCATGCACATAGCTGTGAGGTCCTGCTGTTTTATGACTGGAACATTTTTGCTTTTTTTCATATCACTCAGTCTCTCTTTTTACTCTGCTTCTCTCCATCCTGCTGCTGCAAACCTTCTGCTGCCAATCACCTGCTTTATGCTGCCTCCAGCCTGGCCCTAGTTGGCTCTGTGAAATAAGGCAGCTTCTTTTTCAGTCCAGTGAAGCCACCTTTCTACTCGCAGCTCTCACATTTGTGTAGCACCATAACGCAGCCAAGATGTACTGAAAATTGAGATGTACAGACTTGGTGTCTTTTAAAAAGAAGAGGGAAAGAAAAAAGAAAAGAAACAGCCTCTGGCTTCTGCCGAGAAACAGATGGGGCAATTATTCAGGTTTTATTATAAATGCCTGTGGATTATTTGTTGATTTCAGATTCATTCACATCTAAAGAGGCTTCCATATTGCATGGTTTATCAATAAAGCTACACAGTAAATTGATATAATATTCTATATAGAACAACTGCCTCAGGCATTTGAGTTACCACAGGCATTTTTCATCCAGGTATTTAGCTTAATGTAAAAAATGCACGGATCACTGCTTGCTTCTGTATTGATTTGTGTGCCAACTTTTTCTTTTTTGCCGTGATATTATGCTTCGTATAATTATCCGACTTGGAAAATCACAAATTCAAACAGTCTGGTATTTTTTGCCATCTCTGTTTAGCACCAAGGTCACCGTTTCGTTGACTCGAGAACATTTAGGTTCATCGCCAATAAATGAAGCAAAGAGTCACTGTCCCAGTCACTTGTTCCTCGATGGGATCTTAAACAATTAAAAACTCTAAAACACTGTTAAAGCAGAATCTCAATAGAAAAAGGCAATATATTGTAATTGAACTTCCTTTTTTCTCAGTCCAGTATTACTCTGGGACAATATTGCATAATGGAGTTTGTAATGGCAAAACTAATTTCCTTCCTCATTACATATTTATGACTTAGATTCGCTAAAGACTTTGAAGAAATGCTATTTCACAGGCATTTTTCAAAGAATGAAGTTTTCCGTTTGCTAGATGAGATGTAAAGCTTGAAAATGGGAAAACATCTCAAATCCCCTCAACCATTTTATTTACATGGCATCCAGGAGGGTGATCACATTACTATGCAATGAGTAACTTTTCCATTTTCTTGTCATTATGTCCATTATCTTAAATTATGAGAAGTTCATCTCACTGCAATACACATGGAGCCAATTAAAGATGTTAATGTATGTATAATATATCTGTCATGGTTGGTGAATGCTTTGGACCCAGGGTGCAGACCTGAAGCCAAATTAACCCTTTATTTAAGTGAAATTGGGACGATCCAACAAGCAGCAGTAACCCAAATCAAATACTAATAGCAGGGATAATTAGGTAATTAGTTAGTTAATTAGTTAATTAGCATGAGGCAATTATGAAAAGAAGACACAGGTGAAGAGAGTCAATGAATGAGACAAGGAGAAGAAAATCCAAACACAATGCACAGAAGATTATCCGGTAAAAGACTGAAGCAGGAAGTAACTAAACAGGGGACACAGGAACGCAAACTTGACAAGGAAGGGCGGGAAAAAAACGTCGGGGAAAAAACAATAAGGAAACTCAACCAAAGAAAATAGAAAATAAGCTTAGAATATGAAGAACAATATATAGAACAGAGCATACAAGGAATATAATAACGCACAAAAATAAAATATTAAACTCCAAGCTTGACTCCAAGCAAAGACCTGTCAGTTCTTTGCTGTTTTTCCTCCTTAAACTACTTTTGAGCTGCTTGTGTCTTACTAGGCAGGTTTAAATTAGCCGAAATAAATGCGTTTACCACTAATGCAGAACTTAACAGTCTTGTTACTGATTTACAGGGGAAAAGTGTAACACTACAGGGGAATTACACTCAGGGTGTAATTAAATTGTCTTTGAAATTACAATGAAATTAAATTTACTTACAAATACTTACAGGTAGGTAAGCTAGAGTAAGGGGCTAACAACTAAGTTTATTTCACAGGAAACAATTTGTACAATTTCATAATGATTTTGCAGAAGATCAGTCAGTGTTTTCATAAATCACATGGTAAATATGCTATACTTTTGGGCTAGGTATAGATATGAATGATAATAGTTATAGGATAATAGCTATAAAAACGTCTGATTAATCCAATCCATAATACAACCCAGACCTGGAAAAATGCAGTGTACTTAAGACGGGGAAATATTGTTTGTTTTTCCCCAATATTACCAAGAAACTGCACAGTACTTAAAAACTACTTAAATGTACTTACAATTTAATTATTTTTTATTGCCTGTAAAATACATGAAGTTATGTGCTACTTAAAAGTACTTAAAGTGTGTCTTTTTTATTTGTTTCCTATTATTATAGCTACCAAATTTACATATTTGTAGATGAAAATAATTATTATTATAATTTTATATCTAATCCATTGAAATTACTTTTAATTACAGGGAAATTACACCCTTTGTGCGGGCCATACTATAAAGTGTTACAAACTGAGCTTTATATATATGTATATATATATATATATATATATGTATATGTGTGTGTGTGTGTGTCGGATTGGTGTTTGAAAAGCTGTTTTTTAAGCAGTAATATTCTGTGTGCTTTTATGATTTAAACATGATCACATCTATAAATCTAATGACTGAATGCCTGAAGATAAGCTTGGCTACTTGCATATATGATTTCTTCGCTTGCTTACACTCATTTCTCCATCATTCGTTCCCCTCTCTTTGTTTTCCCTTCAACTCTATCCTCTGCCCGCCACTTAAGCTCCGCAGCAAAAGATCCACAGCCTGTCCAGCACTGCCTGCTCAGTGTGCACTTTGATGTTAGCAGTTCTTTCTAAACCTGTTCTGTTTGATTGATGTGTAAACGTCTGACAGTACACTCCGTTCTCAGGTATTTATTTGTGAGTCGATGATGCACACTCAGGAGCTCTGTTGCTGCTAAACAGCCCTTCAGCCGCTGAGCCTCTGATGACTACTGTTATACGCTGCTGCCAAAAACTCTTACATCTGCACTTTTTTTTGTTGTTTTGTTTTTACAAACTGCTGGCTCATGCGCTTATCGCTCTGTAACTGCTCGTGAGTCATGGTCTGACGATTTCAAGAAAACAGACATTTACGGCACGATCACACGGCCGTTATCTTGATCATCCACAAGCTTATTTTTTCAATGCTGACCTGAAAAATTCTTCAGTGATACGTGTGATTCCATTACTGCCCTTAAAATCCCAACCTGATGCTTTGAACACATTACACATTGAACAACTCGGGCGGAATGGATCGTGGTTATATGTGAATATAGATAACACTATATATTGCACCCAGGCTACGACCTTTTCTTTTCTCAGATGGTGCCATTAATCTTAGCACTGCAGGGATTGGAAAGTGATGATAATAAGTCCTCCCTAAGGGAGACTGATCTCTTTACAGGTGGATGTGAGAATTGAAGTGTGGTTTAATGAGCAGCTGCGGCAGAATTAGTAATGAGTGTTGGCATAGCTTTCAGGTGGTGTTTGGGGCCATGTGGCAGCAGATATGATGCCAAAAAAAGTCTGTAGACCCCACAGCTACAAATAACAGCCAGACTCAAAGTGTGATTCTATAATTTAATATCCTCCATGCAATTTAAAAAAAGGGAAAAAAAGGAGGGCGAATGAAGAGTTTTTATCCCAGCTTATCTGGTGTTGGAGACATGCATGTGTGTTTAATTTGTATGAAGATATATTAAATACTTTTAAAAAGTGTATACATTACACATTTCTAAGGTCCCTATAATGCCCAGGCTCTTTGTCTACGGTACTGTCACTATCAGTTTCAAAAACACACGAGTTGATCCTTTTGTTTTTTAGTTGAATCTATGAAAAGTGTCAAAGATGGTTTAACAGGCATAAAATAGTATTTTTTCACCAGCAAGGTGATTCCCAAAGATATGTTAGTCTGCATATTTCAGCACGGTGTGCAGTGTGTCTGTAAAAAATATTGAGACAACTGGAGGACAAAAGAATTCGTAGCAGATGAACAGTAGCTGAAAGTCATATCCTTAAGAAACAGGACAAAATCCAGCAAAGACCTGACACAGGAACTGAGAGATGCATCTGGTGTATCATTTCATCCATCTACAGCAGATTGCTGTCTCTCAAGAAGCCATTCTTAAGAAAGGGAAACATGGAGAAAACATTTGGGTATGCTAAATTACAGAGGACTTGGACTGAAAATCAGTGGCAACAGAGAAATCTCAGTTTGATTTTTTTTTTTTCATCATTGTCAGTATGTACAGAGGAGGTCAGGAGCAAGGTCTGCAGATATTTGTAAAAAGAATAAATAAGTAAAATAAAAAGACTGATGCGCTGTCAGTGTTTAGGGTTGTATTTCAACCTGTGGTGTTGGGGATTTTGTCAAAATTGATGGAATTATGAACACAGAAAAGTATCATCTGATTTTGATTCACCATCCAGTACCATTTGGAAAGCATCTGATTGGTATTGATCCCAAACACACTGTCATTGCAGGAAAAGCATACCTGGATAGAAAAACACATCATGGAGCTCTATCAGTCAAAGACTGGCCTCCCCAGCTCCCCACAACAGAACAACTGAAGCAGTGTAGGATCATCCTGGCAGAGAACAAAGAAGGCCTGGAGAAGTATTCCTGAAGACTACTTAAAAAAAATTACAAGACCTATACTGCAAATGTGTCAATAAACCATTGCATATATTTCCCATTTCCCTAGCAAAATATAAAGAAATGAGGGGTGGCTCAAGACTTTTGCATACTACTGTAAAAGGAAAATAGTTACCCTCAAATGTTAATCTAAACATACTCAGTCAGTTTACACAGCTACTGAGCAAACTACACAATCACTTCTGATTTAAATGAAGTGAGTGATACATTAACCCGATATGACTTTACCTGGGTGGAAAATCTGTGAATCTCTTTGAGGTAAATTTTCCAAAAAGTAAAGTTAAGCTTGGGTGTGTTGTAACTGTATCATAAAGCCCCTACACTGACGTGGATTTATTGAGGCCAAGGTGTTTAATAAACATCACGAAGGTGTTTACTCAGACGTGATGTTTATTAAAGTTATTTGCTTTACTGAAATATAATCGATAAGGCTGTTAAAATCAAGGTGCACGTTTGAGATGCTGTCAGATCCGTGCCATGATCTGTAAAGATCATATTTAAGGGAAGCACTACAGAGAAATGACAACCGCCTCATTTTTATGCCCCTTTGCACCATACTGTATGTAAACACAAGCATCACCCAGAGACTCCTCAGTTCATCTGAGATGCTGGGCAGGAATGCTCTGACCTTGGTGGACTTACCTGCAATTAGCACATATACACAGACCCATACACACTCACTCACTTACAGCTCGATGCTACGCACACATTTGGATATTTGGACACTTACACACCGTCGCGCTTCCCCATCTTTCATTCTCACAAACATCCACCCAAACGCGCAGACATACACAATCACCCACCCTCGTCTGTTTGAATTAGGTCTAATGAGCAGGTGAATTGTCTGTGGAGGCTGAGCCATTTGCAGTGACCTTGGCTAACTGTGGTTAGCAGTGAGGCTCAGATGCTCAGGCAGCATGAACAAATGGACTGCACAGCCACATTTTCCCAAATAAATCAAGGCAAGAAAAATTCTGCACTACTGTACACTGCAAGTTTCCCCACAGAATAGATGATCCGATTAGATTTTGAGGTGACTTTGCTGCATACATTTGCATATTAATAAGAAAAATCCCATTTTCAAGCTGCTATTTCCTTATTGCTTTAAACATTGTTAATGCCGACCATGTGTTTTGCGACAACATGTTGATATAGACATATTTGCTAATTAATGAACCCATTCGCATCACTGGATGTGTTAAAGGCATTGTGATAACAGCAGAACAGGCAGCTCAAGTGTTCGCTGCAGTGAGGATCAGGAGTAAATATCTCTTGATATGGGCTGAAACTATTAATGTTAGCTGTCAAGTCCTCGAAGGGATTTCATCAGAGAGGTGTGATGTTATAGGTGATAGTTTCTGTTTTAGACTTAAGGGATAAACATGCTCCATATTCATTATTACTCCACTGGATATTTTTTCCCCTGCCAAGTTACAAACCAAGGTGAATATATGTTTTCATATGTTTTGTGCGTGTAGTATCAGGATCACACAAAAACACTACAAAACCGGATATCGTGAAACGTGGTGGGAATGTGAAACAGGGAGAAAATGAATCAGGATCTCTTTTTTTTTTTAAATGACAAGACATTGGTGTTGACTGAGGATGCACTTTCAGAGCGCCCGTCTAGTTTATACAAGGGTATAAAGAAAAATCATTAAAGAGATTCAGTGCTATTAACCCTCTGAGACTTAAAGCCTATTTTATAGTACTGCAGTTGTGTCCATTTGCGTAGGTATTTGCCTACGCAGATGCTGTGCGGATGGGTACTGTATGCAGCCTACGCAAACGTGCTTGTGTGCAGTTCTCCGAGGACCAAGGTCAAATACTGATGTTGAAAGGTGGAAAGAATTACGGAGTTCACTGAGATTTTTTTTTAAACAGCTTGAGAAGCGCAGACTTGCCTGCATTGGGC
Source organism: Haplochromis burtoni (assembly GCF_018398535.1). Classification (NCBI taxonomy): domain Eukaryota; kingdom Metazoa; phylum Chordata; class Actinopteri; order Cichliformes; family Cichlidae; genus Haplochromis; species Haplochromis burtoni. The sequence continues at coordinate 102,370 of NW_024582479.1, read as the reverse complement.
ACTTTTCATTGTTTTTTATCACTCGTATTCATTTCAGCTGTTTTATAACTTCTTTCTTCTCTGCGGCTGGTCGCTGTGAATCGCTACAACATGTAGACGAAGGTCCGTAAACCAGCGTGTTACGTTATGCATACTTGGGACCAACAAAAAAGCATGCTTAAACCACAAATCTTCGTCATTGATGACCCAATCACAGCATGTGATGCAACATGGGGGAAAAAGTCAAAACCTTTGATTTGTTTAAGCTAAAATTTAAATACATCTAAATTAACATGCGTAACAGCACAAATGCTTTCATTTATTTATCTTTTAGTTCATTTTCTATCCGTTTTGAACTTGATGATGTTAGACTGTATTGTGGGTTAGAAATGGTGTTACTAATCCACAATAGTACAATAAAAAACTTGAATACAATTAAACTGGGTTTATTATTGAAACTGTCAATCAGTCACAATTAGCAGAGCGTTATGGCAACAGGCCAAAGAGCAATTTCTGCTATCTGATTGGCCAGGTCGTTCCCATCCATCCAGCCAGCCGTTCCCAGCCACCACAGGGCGAGAGGTTTAGTACACCCTGGACAATTCACCAGCCTGTCGCAGGGCCAAAACTGTGTGTTGTTTATTTGCAATTTATGCATTTAAAACTGTTTTAGAAATCAAAATGTTCAGACATAGTTTTGAGGTTTGCAGAGGCATCAATTTTGTTTTCTATAAAGGTCAGTTTTTCCTTGTCTCCAAAACATAGGGTTAGGTTTTGGAGGCTAGGAGTGAGGTCATCATCAGTGATGACTTAGACTTCAGGGTACTGAAAGCTTACTTTAAAATGCAAAAAAACGTACCATACCTTAGCCTAACTGTCCCTTCCCTTACTTTACTTAAATTTGGCAGCTGTCCCCTTCAGATTAGTCTCCATGTGCATCTCTTAACCAGCACGACTGCTATTTTTCACGCTGCTCCCACAAGTTAAAGAACTAATTATAGAGGACTGTAGTGGATTTGTACTGTGTATACTGCAGCTGTCATGACTGTAAGATTGAGAACCTCATGAGGAAATCATTTGTTACTTATACAGCTACCATTTTTTGGTTGAAATTATGCTTAATTAGGAGGCATGTTTATTACACTTCCTAGCCACATACTCAACTTTTAGCTCTGTTTTGTCCTCCACCAGCTATTGAGAAGAAGTCTCTGTTTGTAATATCTCAGTGCTACTGTTTATGTAGTGGGTTTTTAGAGCTTTCTTTGCTGAAAACAGCTGCTAAAAACAGCCTTAGCCAAACACAACACTATCAGAGCAGAGTGTAAACTCACCAGTAGAGTTGCCAGCTACAAAATAAAGTTTTATTGAACTAAAACTGTCTTGTCCATCATAGTACAAAACAAAAAATACCAGTCCCAATAAAGACTGGATAAAAGGTAAGCGGTGATAAATGAAAACAAAACTGAAACAGAACCTGCACATGTGTCTTGAGAAGTGATTTAAAGGATTAGAGAGACCTCGCTGCTCTGATTGCTGTGATCTCCTCTGGCAGGTGTTCAGGAGGTTGCCTGACTGTAAAGGTCCAGTGACCGTGAGCTATGATCTGAATCGTCTGAACAGCTGCTTCTCCAGCAGGGGATGTGGGATGAAAGGACTGAATGTAGCTTGAAAGGTTTTGTGACTCAAGTTATCAGAAAACACTTAGCAGGTCCTGAGGAGAGCAAATGCTTTAAAGATGGGTGAAAATAAGCTCTCATGAGGTCACAGTTTCAAACTTTGTTGGATATGTTTCCTATATTGATTCATTTTGAAAGTGTACTTGCTGGGTCACAGGGCATAGTTGTTTTCCTAAGAGTAAAGGTAGCTACAGACCTTTCACACCATAGTGTGTAGAAATGGTACATCCATCCGCCATTCATGTTAAGCACTGAATACTAGCTTATAGTTTGCTTGCTATAGAGAAATATAGATGGGGATAATTTTGCCTACTTTATGTTAGAAATATGCTCATTTAAACCAGTGCAAAAGCAGTCGCCCCTAAATTCTCATTAATGTTTGAGTTAATAATGTTTAACCCAATGGAAAAGCACTGCCAGAAATATTAATGGAGTCTCAGGAATGACTTTGTTTTGCTGGGAATATTAGCAAAAAACTCAGAAAAACAAAAGTACAATGAAAAAGAGGAAGGCTGGCATTAAAAAAAACAAGTTTGAAAATCACTGCAGCAAAAAAAAAATAACTTTGTTGTTCATTTATCTTTTTTTCCATTCGTAGAATTGTTAAGCACAACTGTAACATGAAACTTTATACCATACCTGTATATAGACCCCACACATGAGGCTGTTTATTCTTTCAAAATGTTGAAGCATCTCATATCTTTTCATCTCCTTGTAATAAAAAAAGAAAAAAACTGTTACGTTAATACATGATGCTTCTTTATGTTTGTTGGTATCAGCTGAGAAAGCAGCCAAAGTATAGCTAAAAAACCACTATACTGGAATAAATGTAGTGAGATTTCACTGCTGTTATTCTGTGAAGCAGGAAAGGCCAAGGACCAAATCCTTTCATCAGAATTTGATACATTCACTTTATTGATGTAAATTAATGTGCGATATCCTTTGAAGTATATAAATAAATGAAATATGGATTAACTTAAATTTAAGATGGAAAAAAAGAGTGCAGAGTGCTTCATTTGGCACTCACACGAGTTAGATTTAGTGTACTATACTTTCATAAAAACAAGATTAAAATGTTCTTCTTTCAAAGAAGAGAGCTCACTTTCCCAGAAAAATGTTCTAATCAATAACATTAAAGCTGTACCAGAAGTCGGATGAAAAGAGTCGCCTATCTTGGCAGAGAAACTGAGTATTTGTAATGCAGCACTTCTCATACAGTACTATAAAGAGCAGCGACTCCACAGTGAAAAAGTAATGAAATGTTGCTGTAAATCATGAAAGATCAAAAAGGAGATTCTGATTAGTCTGATTAACAGAGTTCATAAAAACTATATTACTTTTCAGTATTTGACAGATATAAATGATATTTCTGTAAAACGTCTTCATGATGTGTAAAAAAAAAAAAAAGAAAAGAAAAAGAGGAAAGAAAAGAAATCTAAAAAAAAAGTCTTGAAAGGTTTGGTGGCATTTGAAATGAAGAACTCGATCTATACTGTGGATAGATCGATCCATCTATTTCACATTCTGTCTCAGCATATATGTGATCTCTGTTTTCTCTCACAGAGTCAGGACCTTTCCTAAGGATTCGGCTTTACTGGGCAGGGACACTGTTCGAGCCCTCATGTACTACGCCCTGAAGGTCTGGAGCGATATTGCGCCCCTTAATTTTCATGAAGTAGCTGGCAGTGATGCAGATATTCAAATCGACTTCACTAAGGCTGACCACAACGATGGATACCCCTTTGATGGGCCGGGTGGCACAGTGGCACATGCCTTTTTCCCTGGAGAGAGGTTTACTGCTGGGGATACACACTTTGATGATGACGAGGCCTGGACCTTCAGGTCACCAGGTAAGGAACACACTTTATTAGCTACATCTTTCACAGATGCTGCAGATTTGTTGGCTGCGTTTGTTGGCTCTTTCCATCACATCCCAAGGTGTTCTTTTGGATTGAGATCTGGTGACTATGGGGGCCATTTAATTACAGTGAACTCAGTATCATGCTCAAGAAATCAGTTTGAGATGATTTGAGCTTTGTGACACGGTGGCTTATCCTACTGGAAGTAGCCATCAGAAGATGGGCACACTGCAGTCTTAATTAGATTAGGTTAGATTAGATGAAACGTTATTAATCCCTCGGGTGGGTTCCTCCGGGAAATTCTGTTTCCAGTAGCACAGCAGAGGTTGCATGTTACAGATACAATAAAGGGGAATGAGAGAAAGGATATAAGCATAAATATACCACATAATATAAATACAGAATATATAATAGGGATAAATAGGAATACCAGTGGATTGCACATTTGAGTGAGTCTATTGCACAGTGATTATTGCACAGTCGAATATAAGAAAGAATATTACGAATACTGCACAGTGAAAAAAAGCACTAAAGCTGAGTTGTTCCCGCCCTCCTTTGTCCCCCTGTTTCCCCTCCCGCTCTCCTCCAACAAGGAGTTAAACAGCTTGATGGCATGTGGGACAAAGGAGTTTTTAAGTCTGTTGGTTCTTGACTTTGGGAGAAGCAACTTATTACTGAATAGGCTCCTCTGATTATTCACGACTGTGTGCAGAGGATGCCCAGCATTGTCCATAATGTCCAGCAGTTTCTTTAGTGTCCTTTTCTCTGCCACTGTCACCAGAGTGTCCAGCTTCATGCCGACCACAGAGCCAGCCTTCCTGATTAGTTTTTCCAGCCTGGATGAGTCCTTGTTTGCCGTGCTGCTCCCCCAGCATAGAACAGTACTCCAGCAACCACCGACTGGTAAAACATCCTCAGGAGCTTCCTGCAGATGTTGAAAGACCTCAGCCTCCTGAGGAAGCACAGTCTGCTTTGGCCTTTTTTATACAGGTGCTACATGTTGCACGACCAGTTTCAGAGATATGGGATAGGCATAATCAGCCTTTATGTTGTTTAAGCCAAATTCTGAACCTACCACCCAGAGATAACAGCAGATTTTGAGACTCGTCGGACCAGGCAACATTTATCCAACCTTCTGTTGTCCCATTTTGGTGAGCCCGTGCAAGCTGTTGCACCCAATGCGGCCTTCTGCTGCTGTACCCAACCTGCTTCAGTGTTTAACATGATGCTCTTCTGCATACCTTGGTCATAAGGAGTAGTTATTTTAGTTTCTGTTGCTTTCCCAACAGCACGAAGCAGACTGACCACTCTACTCTGACAACTGGCATCAACAAGGCATTTTCACCCACAGGAACGGTGCTCACTGGATATTTTCTCCTTTTTCAAACCATTCTCTGTAAACCCTACAAGTACAACCGTGCTACGTTCAAACTCTCTTATATCACCTTTCAACCCTATTCTGAAACTTAATTTAAACCTTTTGACCATGTCTACACGAATAAATGCACTGAGTTTCGACCATGTGACTGGCTGATTAGATATTTGCAATAAAACACTGATGAGCACTTGAAGCCAACAACATGGCCGGTGAGTTGTATTGCTTAAAGAGTGTGCCTGAATGAAAAGAACATAAAAAACTGAAGGATGATCTGTTTCTGTGAGACACTTCCAGAGTACTATGAAATAAAGAGCCTGAAACGGTCTGCGTCAACAAAACTTTAACAAAATGAAAAGTGCTTGAGAATAGTTTTGAACTTCCATACTCACCAAGGTTTTCGTATTCAAAACAAGATTGCTGTACTTTGTACTTGTACTTTGGAACCAAGCTGCGCCTCCTACCTTTTATTCATGTTCCAGATTGTATTATCAATATTTTATCTGTTCGAACTAAGAATATAACATGCTGTGGCTTCAGTGTGGTGACTACAGCAGCATTGACTGTTTTCAGAAGCTTGTTAGGAAGCATAAAAGACCTTCTTTCATCTCTTCCAACCGCCACAAACAAAGAATCCACTCCAATGTCCTACCCAAACCGAGGAAACCAGTTTTTTTTCAGCAATTAGCACAAGCCGTTTATTGTTCACTGTTGACATTTATTGATCTAATTTTACTATGCCATGGGGCTTCTTTTTTTTTTTTTTTTTTTTTACAAGAATTGAGTCTTTAAATTTAAAAGACCAGAGGGAAATAGCACCATATTTAGGGTGATTAAAGTATTTTAGCCGACAGCAAAATGTTTCCTTTTGATTTGTGCCGATCAGAAGCTGAAATAAATGTCTCCACCAGACCACAAAGCACCACTATAATTTGTGATGTCAGCTAACAGCTGCACCAATGACAATCGATGAAAGAGTAATTGCGACGCAATGAAACAGAGATGAGATTTCTAGGGTTGTGGGCATGCTCTTTTGCGTGGAAGTGCATTTTTATAGTCTTTAACTTCTACTGAAGGGTTTCTATTCCGCTCCATTTCATAGGGCAAAGGCAATACCTTCTACTTTTACTTTTTGTAAACTATTTATATTTATTAGTCAACTGCAGGATGTGCTTGCAAAATAAGAAGCATAGCTAAATTTGAACTAAAAATGGCTAAAAAAAAGAATCTAAATCCAATTTATGCATGCACAGTCAATAACACTTATATGCATTTTGAATGTGGTTTATTTTTAAACTCTAATGTCTGACATTTTGCGAGTATTATTTGCCTTCTTGCCTTAGATGAGATGATAATGCTCACAGAATCGTATTTCCCAAAATACTAAACCTTTCTTTTGAAAAAAGAAACACCTGAAGATGTGGTATTAGTGCGATAGCTCCTTGAAACAATCCATTGTGATTGTTATATAATGCAATTTCCTTGTCAAATAAAAATATATTGACTACTTAATTTAGACAAAAACCCAATCGATAAAGACACGTAGTCCAAGTCTGCAGGCAGGGTGATAGTTCAATTTCTTTGTTTGCTTTTGCCCTAAAACTAGGAAACATATGTTACCGCAACTCATTTTGCTTCAATTACATCTCCCAACAGCCTGCATCAGTGTCGTGATGACGTGATGCTCCAGGAGTTCAGAGCATCGTCTGGGTCAATGTGGTCGTGATTAATGAGAGCAGGTTGCTAAAGAAAAGAGGGATCAGAGGAGCGCTCTTGTCTTCATGACCTCTATTGATCTCTTCAAGCCACACAATTGTCTTACACAGACAAACGCTGACTTAGAAGAGGTAATTTAAGCAAATAAAATTCTCTGTGCAAAGACTCGTGCTTCCAGCTACGAATTGCTCAGCAGTGGTGACGGCCTGATGGAAGACCGCACTAGTGTTAAAAACACAGATTCTTACTGTGAGCAGGAGAGAAAAGATGCTGGCAGTGAATCATCTTACCTTGTTAGATGTTCCAGCCTTCAAGGCTAGTGTTTCACTGCCTGTGATGAAGGGTGAAATGTACATCAAAAAAAAATCACATCAGACTCTTTCATTTGGTAATCAGGCATCTGCCTCTTCTTCTTCGCCTGTACTCCATAAAGTGGGGAAAGTGTCTTATGGCCAACCAGTGCCAAAGAAAATCCCGTTCGCTGCAGCTTACAATGTTTTAATGAAGTTTGCTCAGAATTCAGGTTTGTGTAAATGCTGCTTTTATTTTTTTTACTGTCTACTTAAATTCCTTAAAGCACTTTAGCACTTCTAGACCAAGATGATTAGAAATTATTGAATTTCAAATGTGCTTGTTCTTTCTGTTGCATTTTAAATTAACTGCAAAACTTTAGTAATCTAAAGTCTGACACTCAGCTCATTTTACAGCAATAAAAATCCATTTTATAGGTAATAAGTGACGTGCTGAATACGCCGACGCTTTAACTTCTCAGTCTGAGTTATGCTTTGGGGTTTTTTTTTTTTACTTTCTGTTAAACCTAAATTAACTGTTAAACATATTGATGAAATATCACTATGAATATTTTAGGTAACAGCTGGCCTGTTTGCTCTCCTGTCAGACAAAAAAACAGCAACATTATCATATACTCTGCTGACAACAATAAACCCAATATTCTCTCTTCCTGCATCCTCGGGGAAATGTCTGTCTCATTAACTGCTAAATGCTCCACTATGTTCAACAGGTGGTCATTAACTTTGAGCCTGTTTACTGTGCGGTGCTGGGTAGTTACTGTCAAGAAGCTAAAACAACTGTAAAATAAAGCTGATTTAAGGAGAGTGACACCTCGGCCTTGGCGTCTGCTTCTTTTCACGCTGATTCAGCCAGCAGCAGCTTAACTATTCAGTGGTCGAGAAGGAAACAGTGGCACTTATTTGGGCATTGAAGTGTGTGTTAGATCATCACTGCCAGTAACTGTTCATACAGATCATCACCCATTAACAGCATATGAAACAGCAACTGGTAGCTTGGTTGTCGTTCCTTCGGCCTTTTATATTAGCTGTAAGCCAATGTAACATTACATTGAGATAATGTGATGGCTGACGTACTTTCACGAGTATCATGTTCCAAAGACCCTGTTTGTAGGGGGGGTGGGTGTTGGTTATGGATTATACAGCCTTGATGTTTCTTCTTGTTCAGGTCCTCATTAACACCTCCTCCTGCTATCCATTAAAGAAGAGACTTCACCTGTTTTGATGCCTGTATAAGGTGGTCTCTTTCCAAGGTGCCGGTCTCCCTCTTCGCAGAAGGCTGGTGCATTTCTGTCAGTTTGCACCCTGGTAAAGTTGCTTCTGTGTGGATCTCCCTTCTTTGTCCCGAATGAGCCACGCATAGAACGGGTCAAAGTCATTCATTAATTAGTTATTATTAAGTTAACGTTGACATCGTACAAGACTGTGCTAAAGTCTTTTTGTCAAAATTTTTATCTGTTGCCACTCATTTTTAGTCCTGTTCTTTGTGTAATGTGGCACACCTTAGCCCTCCCTCCCTGGTTCCTTAATAATGGCTTCTTGGCAGCACCCCTTCCTTTGAGACCATTTCTTTTCTGAAGATAAACTGAAGGGCCCGATGTCTCTCTTATGCTCAGATCTTTGGAAGATTTCTTAAGGACAGGACTTTGAGGTAGTGTTCATCTGCTGTAGGTTTTTGGTTTTTAGGCCTGCAATTTTTCTTTTGTCCCCCACTAGTCCAATTTCCTCAAAATCTTAAAGAACCCAAAGCACACCATGCCAGGATATGCTAAGTTTTTGGGTAATAGTGCTTCGGGAATCCCCTTGTTGATGCAAAAATACTATTTTATGTCTGCAAAATTGCCTTTAATTGTAATCTTTACCATTTTTCATGGAATCTGCTAAATAAATGGGAACATATTGTGTTTTGGCAGCAGTCTGCTAATAACTTTTCTCAGGAGAAAATTTGTATTTTTCGCTTAACCGTTCTCTTCATCAGAATATACTGTAGTGTATTATTAAGCTGGTCCTGAATCCTTGTGCTAGTCATGCTTTACGATGCCTGGGACAACTTTCTCAGTTTTGCTGTTGGCAAGATCTTATTGCAGATTCCCACCTTGGAGCTCATCCCTCTGAATGAGTTACCTGCCTTGTCCTGTTGTCTGAGTTTAATCCAATTCCCACGAGATCTCAAAGATATAATTACTTAAGTGCACCCATCATCTTTCCCCAAGGACACAATTTCAACAAGATTTGTTAAATACTTCTTTGTTAAATAGGTCTCCTTCCTGTTATTTCCTCTGCATTCGCTGGCTTATCAATTAATCAATCAGTTTCCTCTGGGTGCATACATGATTATTTAAGTCTTTCCCTCCCCCTTTTAGCACATTTCTAACTTCTGATTTTGACACCACTGATCGTGCGATTCTAAGCCTAGAGAAAGTTTAACTGGACCTGGCATTTCTGCTACTTCACTCAGTTTTATCATATTTCACTGACAGACATTTTAGTATTCATGATAATGATTCGATACCTTCTTCTGCTTCATCTCTCTCCCAGGTGGGATACCTTTAAAGGTCAATCATTGGACCTTTTCATTTTTAATTTGAAGTGATATCAGGCCATCTGCTTAACTTTCTTTCCACTGCTATGTGAGAAGCTTTACTTCTCTCTCATGACTGTTTGGCTTCTTTTTTCTGCATTTGGGTTTTTTTACAAAGTGGATTTGTTTAACTTTCCACCATCTCAATCCTGGCAAACCTGACACTGTGGTAATCGGCCACAGCTCATTTACTAAGAAGGCCAGTCACTACATTTTCCTCTTAATAGACCACCTCTGAGAATCTTGACCTCCATTTGAGTTTTAAATCTCATATCACTTTTTGTGAACGTTTACCTACTTTTTATATTTCCACATATAATTCAAAATTCTCAGTGTATCGTATATGAAATTTCACTGCAACCCTCTTAACTTGCATTACCTCTATAACCTGTATATAACCTGGTCCAAAGAGTAGCGGGTGATCCCTTTTTGCCACCAATCATTTCGCCCTAAGACAGCTGGACTAGGCTCCAGCCCACATACAACCCTGAATTGGATAAGCAGAAGAAAATAGATGGATGGATGGAATTCATTTCAAAATCTGTCATTATTTTACTACCGTAAAAGAATATTTAAGGTACCAGCATGTTGTTCCAGTTCTTCTACTCTGTGTTTAGTCACTCATGTCTGCGAGCCAGATGTTTCTGCTTCTGCGTTTTGTTACAATCTGAAAATGTATTGATTAAACAGTTTTGTATAGCAGCTCTTCGGCCTGCTTAATATAAAGGATCATTTTTGCGCAGCTGCCAGCTTGCCTAATTTAGCTCACTAAATATTCACAAAGGAGCTGATGCAGATCTCCATTTCTCACAATTAATTTTGACATCATATAATAGCTCTTTGCATACACTTTGCAGCTCAGAAGAAGTATTGTCTCCAAATGCTGATTATGGGATAGGCAGAGTTACATTTATTAATAGAGCCTGACCCGATACATTGAGAGCAATATTATTATTACACTGATTATCTTTGGAGGCTAGTAGCACGAAATTGGAGTAATCCAAAGATATAATTGAGGTCATTTCGAAACCGTGTCACCATTACATGTTTATTTTTGTCACACGTCTCACTCGGAACAGATTTTGATTTCCAAATGAAAAGTTGGGCATGCTTTTTAAATTACAGTACAAGAATCTTACTTCTGTCTAGTTTTCCTTCTTTGGAAGCTCAGCGGGGTTCACGAAACTTTGATTAATACTTAAAAATGTGAGTTTGCTTCTCTGGACACTTTTTCACAGAGTTCTAAAAAGTAAAGTTTATTTATTTATGTCAAGTTTGATCAGCTTTCTATTTGGGTTTTAGCAACGAGAGGTTGCACTGGAGTACTGCAGAAAATTAGGCCTTTAGTATACTTTCCAGTGTTCTAGATAGAAAGTCAGTCGGGGAAAGATGCAGAAGCAAAATATGTGGGTTGAATGTTACCAGAAGACTTTGGATGAAGTATAAAAACTCTGATCCAATACACAAGTACTTCTGCATAGATTCCAACATTTACAATAGGAATGCCTTGATGTTAGGAAGTCCTTCACCTTAAACCATCTTTAATTGCCCGTCCCTCAGCGCCACGCCAGTGAATACTTTATAATTATTTTTAAGCTGTGTTTGGTGATTTGCAAGGAGTTTTGTTAGGTTAGGAAATCCCCAGAGTTGCCTTCATAGTCAAGTTTATATTAATAGACTTATTACATTAAATGGTGTAATTTCGAGTGTGGATAAGAAACAAACAATAGTCTTTTGTGAGAAAGCCCAAGTTCTTGCAACCGTGGGCACTGCCTTGTGTTTCCTTAAACAGACTGTTTTTATGGTGTTGCAATTAAAGGTTGTAATAAACTGCTTTTACAGACAGACGTTTTGTTTCTGAGTGTTACAAGTTTGAAAAAGCATGTAGTTCATCATTTGTTTAGTTTAAGAAATCAGTTATAAAAATCATTGATAGAAAAAAAGGCCTCAGGAGCTTCTGAATCATCACCTTTCGTTAATTTACCACATGAACCAAGTTTAAACACAAATGTGTAATTTAAACATTTGTATTCAAAAATATATACAGTGACCACCCTGTTAAAGAAAACCTCTAAAACACTTGCTTAAAACTAAAAGTACTGGATTACTGAAAATTCAACCACTGAAACTATTTTTTTTCTTACAGTAAATTAGAAAAAAAAAACATAGATAGCAACAATAATTATTTTTTTTGATTAAAGAGCTGGTGCGTACTGGTGGATTCACCATTACAGAAACATAAAGAAAGATTTTGGTAGTTGGCAGTACTACATTAGAGCAGCTGTGACGTAAACCTTACACTGGGTGGTGATCTAATAAATTTGTTAAGCACTGTATAAACCGATTCCAGATTGGCACAAGGTAATGCAAGGTCATAATAGCGCATGGATTGGCGCCAGATGAAAAGGATAGCCCTTGGCTAGTTGTGTACTTGTTTCTTTCCGTCTACCTTATGTTACACCATTCTTATTAAACTTTTAACCAAATGCTGCAGGCCATGTTTGCAGCATTCTGGACTCATCATGTCATATCCAAGAGAGTATTGTACCTTATTGCATTGTATTTACTGTGCATTAAAGTAGTAGCACTTTTTTAAAAAATATTTTATGTTATAATAACCTGGAATTACACAAATTGTTGTCAGTGATGTTATTGTGCTTACTTTCTTTTCTTTTTTTGTCTGTTTTTTTTTTCCAGGCATGGGAGTCTAACTCAATAAGTCTTATTCATCCACGTAAATCTCTCTTTGTCCACAGGCACGAGCATTTTTTTTGTCTGTCAACCTCAGATGGGTTGTAAATGCGATGACATGGTGCCTACTTTGTTCTGAATCCCTGTTTTCTCCCTCGATCCTTTCATTTATCCACACTCCCTCTCTCCACCTTGTGCTCATGTAGATTAGAGTTGGCATTTGGCTTCTGGAAATCCCAGGTGCAGCAAGCACAAGTGCACTTCTCCAATTGTCCTTTGTCTTTTGACAGAGCACAGCGCTAAGACGTTCCCAAGTCGAGGCCAACATAAGGTTAACAGAATGCTGATTTGATCCTAGTCACCGAGGAACTCTAAGCTAGCTTGGCTCGACTCGCACGCACTCACATTTTTGCGAATCTAAATCTCAAAAACCAGGTTTTGTCTTGCTTAGCAGAGCCAAACAAGGAGTTTTTGGAAGCGTTGCCTTTTCCTCTTAGCTCAACATCCAGGGAAATGTGTTTTAATAGCCTGCAGCCTCTTTGGGTGTCTTTCCACACTTAGGATTTGATTGGCAGCCCAGGGGCTCAGGCAGTATTACCATAGTTATCTCACTGCACCACATTCCTAACAGCACTCACAGCCACAGGAGCTGTCTGTCACGCCTCTTAACTTGCAACCTATAGAGTTCACTCATAAAAGGGATAAACACGCAAACAGTGGCTATACGGGTTTTACAAAAATCTTTAAGCAGCTAGGTGATCTCAATCAAAGCTGGAGGTGATACAGGCAAGCTATGGTTAAACTGCAGAGAAGAATATAGTAGTTTTCTGCTATGTCACAGTTTCACATTGATAACACCGCTGTTTTCTCTTACTGCCCTAAAAAGAGCGCAGGTTAGTTTTGAAATGTTTAAAGAAAGGAACGAGAAGGTGTTTCTTAGGTAACTTTTCTTGTCATGCTTGTGGCTTAATCTTTCTACCGTGGTGAAGAGCAGCAGTAATACTTGTGTGCAGCTACTTCTTTGATTGAAGTCAGTTCTCTCTTAAATAAATTAAGAATAGTTTCCAGAAGTGTGTCTTTATGTTTTATTCCTGTACCGACCTCTAATGTGCATCATTACTAATGCAGGTTTTTAATAGTCTCACACAGTCTTGTCCACTTTGAGCAGGTATGAGACCAAAAAAAGTCAGATATGCATGTAAGGCTAATGAGTGTTCCCCTCTTTCTGTGTCTGCCTTAGAATCTCATGGGATGGATCTGTTTGCAGTCGCAGTCCATGAGTTCGGTCATGCCATCGGCCTGGTGCACACATCAGCCATAGAGTCTATCATGAGACCATACTACCAGGGTCCCGTGGGAGACCCGCTGAAATATGATCTACCCTATGAAGACAAAGTCAGAGTCTGGCAGCTCTATGGTATGAGGTTTCCATTCCCTCTGCATATCGGTGTGTGTGTGTGTGCGTGTGACTGAAACAGAAAAGGATTGACAAGTTGTGTAGAGTACTGTTATTGATTAATGAAAACGTGGCTGGAGTTAATTGGACCTCTTTATGGCATATGACCTTATCACACCATTCCCTGATATACAGAGTATCAGTGAGCTGAGGGGAGACTAATGATCATGAGCTGAGAATGAAGTGCAGGAAAGAATGTTAAAGGACGGGACAGAATGGAGGAGAATGAATTGAACTAAATTAAAGATAGACAGACACTAAGACAAGACTGCTATATTTGGTTGTAATAAAAGAAACACGTACAAAAGATGAACAACTGAGCAAGCAATTTTTAAAAATGTGCAAAATGTTCAATTCTTTCTGGAAATTGATGATTTTTATGTGACAATATAAGTGATCTTTTTTTCCTACATGAAGGAATAAAACAATGTAATTTTTTGCCACGTTTTGTTTTTCCTCTTCAAATGAAATCACACGTATCTCTCTCAGGTGTCAGAGACTCAGTTTCCCATACAAATCGACCAGGAAACCCCTCCCAGACAGCTGAACCTCCTGTTCTACTGGACCTCCCTGAAAACAGATCCACACTCCTGTAAGTAGGACACCTGGTGTGCTTTCAGCACAGTGCAAATAATTTAATGATTCTGGTAGCCTAACACATAAATGATACACTTCAACCTTTCATCTTCTCTCTTTCTGCTTTTCTGGCCTTCTCAAACACACACACAAACACAAAATTGTGGTTTATTCTTTTTACAAGCCCCCTTGGGTCTTTCTGTTCACTGCACTAAAGATGTTGGAGTGGAAAGTGTAATAAACGTCCCCAATAGATTCACCCAGAAAAGCAAAACTAAGTAAAAACAGCCGCTTGCTACCTCCAAAAGCTGTTTCTCACAGCCCTGCCAATTTAGTGCTTTCAACAGCACAACATATCGTGTTCCAGATGTGGTCATTATATTGCATATTATTCTTATTGCATAATAAATTGCACATTATTTAACCATTTAAACTAATGCTATAGTCCATAATAAAGAATAAATGTTTTAATTGTTAGCCCTTTTAGCTAGATTTTACGTTTCATGCTATATTGAAACCTGCCTGCTACCCGCTGCTTCCTGACCTCCATGCATACACACAATTTAAAAGCATTTTGAAACCAAGGCAGAATAGAAGCCCATTTTCCATCAGTAATATTGGCCTTTCACTGTCCTCATCACTCACTTTTCACCCACTCCATGTTATCATGATGCGTGGAAAAGCTATATCATGCTTGCCAAGGGTCACAAATGCTGACCACTAGGCAGCAGAGTTTCATTAAAAGAGCTCTGAATAGAGATCTTTGTTGATAACAGGAGAGCTCTCGCCCTCCCACTCACAGTGGCAGGTCTGTAGTGCTCTTGCCTTGATAATTGGCAGGCTGACCACGTCAGTGCTTTAAATCACTTATTAGCTTGTGGGATAAATGTTCTGAAAGACCGCACCGTTTCAGTGTGACAGCATTTCACCTCATATTTAGCCCATTTAATTAAAGCACATAACATGCACATTTGTGCACACATTCAGAACATTTCTCATTAGATGAGTACGATCGTGACATTTTTCTATATGCAAACAGCTGCAACTCGGTTGGATCGTTTTGGGTTCCTTTATGTTTTATGTCTAGCGGGTATGCGGCATAGTAGCGAATATGATTGTAATTGTAGTAACTTCTTTACTACAACCTTTTCCATCTTTTGTCGTCATTTCTTTTTTCTGCTTCTTATTTTTTCACTCAGACTGGCACGGGATGCTCCAGACAGATGCACCAGTCACTTTGATGCCGTGGCCCAAATACGAGGGGAGGCCTTCTTTTTCAAAGGTATTCAAATCTGAAAGGAGAAAGTCAGAGTGTGTGTGTAATTATGATTGCAGGATACAACCTTCCCAGTCCAACAAATGGTTAAATAATTTAATACAGTAAAACTAATTTGTTATTATTCTTAAAAATGGCCAAATATGGAGATCTGAAGTTACGCTTATCAAAGATGGACACAGAGCAGCTTTTAAAACATGCTCTTTTCTTAGTTTTCCTTGGTTTGTAACAGTACCCAAAGGGCTGTTGCTGGTTTCCTCTTAGAACTCGCACATAGCAAAAACCTTGAAGATATTTTCAGATCAAGTTGAAGTTGCGAGAAGACATTATGTTTGCATTTGTGAGGGTCTTGTGCAGAAGTCTTCTGCAAGTTAACTGAGTCCTCTGCATAAGAAATGCATATTTGCATACTGACCAAACAAATTAAATAAAAAATTAACAAAGGAAATGGTATATGACAAATGGCCTACTAGATGAAGGCAAGTCTGAAGCCCCAAAGCTCTCATTTTGAGCACTCCAACAGTCGAGGAGTCGCTTTGTTGCTGGATTTATTTTACATTTCTTTGCGGTTGTTTTGTGTTTCTTTGTCATCCTTATTTTTCTCTCTGAGAGTATTTTGTAGGTCTGTCATTTTAGGGCTCTTTGGGTTCACTTTGGTGTCTCTTCAAGATCAAACTGTGTCTGTTTTGTAGTTTTGCAGCCGCACATCTTGATTGGAGAGTCCTTTCTTAGAGTCTCAAACTGATTCGCTCGCTCGCTTGCATTTTCTTACAGTAATTCCCCTGCCATTGCCTGAGTGTCTGAAGCCATTAACTGAACTCCATGAATCTAAATTGAACCGCTAGTGAATGGTCCACCGGCGATTCCACTTAAAGATCAAAGGAAGCCTCGCCGTTCTTCTAAAGGGAGAGTGTACTTTATTGTCCAACGTCAGATATGGAGAAAAAGTGTTTTCCTGGATGAACTGGGTTTTGATTGTTGTTGCAGTTCAATGTGCAACATTGAACATGTGGCGAAAAACATGAGTTAAGAACATATGGTGAAGTTAGTGAGGCTGGGCGTGGGGCCGAGCGGTGGCGCCAGCAATCAACAGGAAGCCAAGTCATGTGTGTTTCTATGAGGTTGAATAAAAGGCTTACACACTATCACAAATTCTCCAGTCCAAAGAAAATGAAGCCCAAACTGGTTGATGAACTGAATCTACTAAGCATGAAAAGTGATGTTTCTGGGGCATTAGCCAGTCTGTATGGTATATTGAAAAATCAGTGGAGCAGCATTTTTGATTTTTGTTTTCTCTTTCATTTTTCATAAGCATACATGATGTTTTTTGGCTACGCTCAACTGGATAATAAATTGTTTTCCTCCTAAACTCAAGCCAAATTTTTCAATTTCCAGTGCTGCTAACTGGTTTATCAAAGTAGTTCCAGAAGAATCAACAGAAGGTAAAAAGTGCTGAGTTTGTTAATTAGCCAAATTGAAGGAGTAGCTAGCATTTGTGATGTGACTACTGAAGATACAGCACACTCTGTGGCTTTCCTTCTAAATAAATCCTGCAGAGTATTGTTAAGAAGTTCTTATTGATCTTTACTTGCTATTTCTGTCCATCATAGGGAAGTATTTTTGGCGGCTAACTCGAGAGAAGCACCTAGTATCTCTCCGTCCTGCTCAGATTCATCGTTTCTGGAGGGGCCTTCCTCCTAATCTGGACAGTGTGGATGCTGTGTACGAGAGACCAGGGGACCACAAAATCGTGTTTTTCAAAGGTAAATCTATGTAACTTTATTCGATTACTCAGTCTGTGTGTTCACAAGTTTTTTTTTTGCTTGTTTGTTTCATTTAGTTTAGTTTGTAATTGTGTGGATACATCCTATCATATCAAAGGTTTGATTTTAACCTCTGTGTTCATCACTCAGGTTTAAAATACTGGGTTTTTAAAGACAATAATGTAGAAGAGGGTTACCCTCGTCCAATCAGTGACTTTGGCTTGCCACTGGAAGGAGTGGACGCCGTCTTTGTTTGGCTGCACAACGACAAAACCTACTTTTTTAAGGACAACCGCTACTGGCGCTACGATGACCACTTGCGACGTATGGACCTGGGCTACCCTAAAGACAGCTCACTATGGAAGGGGCTGCCTCCACACCTGGATGATGCCATGAGGTGGTCTGATGGTGAGTAGACATAAAAACCAATGTTTATTTGTATGACTTTTCATCAAATTGACAGAAGTTGGCTTGCTGCCTGTATAATCAGTACTTCAATAAAACAAATCACTGAATGACACAGCAAAATATATACATATATATCTCACTGTTACTGTAGTGGTTAATCCACCAGTACGCACAAGGTTTAAGACTAAATTGTTTTATAAAAAAGCTTTAAAAAAAACGCAACATCGAACTTTTTTATATTAAGATGTCAAATTACAGTTATTGACTTGTATTCTCGAATAGAAAATCCCCCAGTCATCGCTGCAGATGGACGCCCCGCCTTCAGCCTGAAGTTTCTTCCTGTTAAAAGGGACTTTTTCCTTCCCACTGTCGCCAAGAGCTTGCTTATTAATGTAATCTGATTGTGTTTCCTCAACAATCAGATTACTCCTCTTATCGTAGGTCATTTTTATTGTGGCACCTTGAGGTGACTGTTATTGTAATTTGGTGCCATATAAATTAAATTAATTAGAGTTTTCAGAGAAGTCCAGTTTGCCAAGTATAAAAACATGAATTCATTTATCTTTAATTTAATATGGTGTAATAAAATTCAGATTCATGCACATTTATTAAAAATAATATATATATATATGTATGTATGTGTATATATATATATGTATGTATATGTATATATATATGTATATATATATATATATATATGATTTCTTTGCCATGACACTTAAAGTTGACTTCAGGTGCATCCTTGTGTCTGCTGATCAGATGTTTCGACAACTTGACTGACGATTTGGAGATGCACACATCTGTCTATACATTTTGTTTTCTATTTTAAATCTTTGGTTTTTAGTTTTATTATTAACATATCAAGCAAACATTTTTTCACTTTGTCACTATGGAGTATTGTGTGCAGAATTTTGAGGTGAAAAAACAAATTAAATCCGTTTTGCTTTAACATGAAAAATGTGGAACAAGTGAAGTGCTGTGAATACTTTTCAGATGTTTTTTAAAAGAGAGGCTTAAAGAGCTTTTAGAGGCTCCAGAGGGGCTCTGAAACTCAGGGAACATTTGCATTATTCTGTGCATCGTTCTGGAGTCGTGGAGTTTGGGAGATTTGGAGAAATACATACAGTGATATGTTTTATAAAGCAGATCAGCCCTTCAAAAAATAAATCCATGCTCACATGTTCAAACTTTTGTTTTTAATGATTAAAGTAAACAGACACGCACATTCATCTACACAAAATCTCACATTCACATACAAACTGTACACGAAAATGTGACTTACAGATACACCACAACAAGGAGCCAGAGCCCCATAAAAGGTGAGCTGGGGTTATAGTAAATGTAATGTAAACCCTTGTCTACGGACCTTTTGGATGTTACTTGCTGAAGTTTCCAGACAACAAACTTTTTAGATTACAGACACTGAACCAGGCTACCAGAAACGGCTCGCGAGGCAGGCATCCCGGCTTGCCGGAAACAGCCTTGACCTTTACACTGCAAACACAGCGTAGAGTTGTGTTGGCTGTTATGAATCCACAAGATTCAAGTAATCAGTGCTGCCACTGTGAGCTCGGTGGACATGGTCAGATACGCTGGGAACAAACCATCTGAAAAAAGGCCAAGAAGGGATGACAGGATCTCCGGTTTAATCAAGAAGCTCCAGCTGAGAATGTTCGTGCTGCATTAGCCGCAGCAAAATCACCATCATGCTGTCGATCCTCTTCTGCAGATCCGTGTTCTGATGCCGCTCTGGCTGCTGCTGCTCCAAGATGAAAGTAGAGTTTATCTTTGGAGCAGTCACTCTGTTCGTCTTCTTTAAAATACTTGAAAGGAGGTAGAGTGTGAAAGAAGGCAAGGGAAGCACTGTTGATTTTACCTCGTTTGGGCAGCCATGCATTTCACAGACTGCCCTCATTGCATCAGCTCTCAGTTCAACATCAGTTATTATTCTACAGCCATCGGCCGCCCTGGTAAGCCCTCTTATCACTGAAACAAGATCTCTTTCTGTCTCACACGCAAACACCAGTATACACAGCATAAACACAGAAGTGCACTAAGGGAATCATGTAAATAGGCACTCTACTGATCTCCTCAGACTAGTAACATCCTGCATTTTTTACGGCACGTTTAGTTTTTTACTTGATGTTAGTTTTTGATTTGAACATCTTAATTTATTTTACTTATCTCGTGTATGCCTACACATTTTATTTAAGTCTTAATTAAGAAGCAATTGTGTAAAATCTGTTGGCTGTGTCACTGCATACAGACAAAATTAGCTTAGTGAACTTTGGATTGTAACATATGCTGGTGGAAAAAAATCCTAGAGGATGCTTTGTTTTTGTCAGCAGTGATTTATTCCACACTTGTGTGTGATTAGCAACACGATTGGCTGGATTATGTTTCCCAGTTCAGCTGTAATTTAGAAGAAGACTATGTGTCATGCAGCAGCCATCTTTGGCATTTAAGAATCATAAATAACCACTCATCACTTAAACAGAGTGCTCAGGTTCTTTCCCTTATTTACATCTGTGTTATTAATTCTTTCAGATTTATATTATTTTCTTTATGATAGGAATTTATTATTG
Organism: Haplochromis burtoni; assembly: GCF_018398535.1. Taxonomy (NCBI): domain Eukaryota; kingdom Metazoa; phylum Chordata; class Actinopteri; order Cichliformes; family Cichlidae; genus Haplochromis; species Haplochromis burtoni. The sequence goes on along the minus strand of NW_024582479.1, from coordinate 82,121 downwards.
CAGTTTTAGCATTTGGTAAATTTGTGTGATTTATCATTTTGCCAGAATGCACATACTCACAGTCGATAAAATACTCTTAACTACTGTTCATCTTGTGATGGGAACACACCACCTGTGAGTTTCTTGACTCACAGGTGACTGACTCAGACTGACTGCACTAACTCTCAATTAGTGAATGTTTGTAAATTATTTCCATCTAATTTATGAATGTGGACAGATTGGAAGGTCGTTGCGGACTGTTTAAGGGACACAGTTTATTGTCATATCATCACTCGAAGTCGCTTGAAGGACAGCAGCTGAGTCTGAGTGGTCATACACCTGGTCCTTGTCTTTGAAGGGACGAGACTGCAAGGTCATTGCACACAGTCGCAGGGATTTTGGTCACACCCTGGTCTCCAGCTATTATTTTCACTAGTGTGAATGTAGCATAAGAGTTTGTAGGAGAGTGACCACTTAAGCGCTGTTCTGAGTGTGCGTGCCGTCCTCACATAGACAGCAGCCTGCACTTCTTTTTTACTTACTGGCTTTCTCATTGGCCACAGCCAGTACTCCAATCTTTTGAGAGTGTAAGTGCTCAACAGTTGTCACCGAGTTGTTGAGCATGACAAATGTTTCATTGCAGCAGCACGGGCACTGCTTTCTGTTTGTAGATAATTAGTCCAGTTCCAAAATGCGATTATGGTCTGTGACATTTTCTATTTCCATGCTGGATAGACAACAGAGGTATTGTTTTCTGCTAACCGCCCCAAATTAGCTCCCAGTGTTTATGACATATGGTTAGCCACTAACCCTTCAGAGTCACTTGACAGCTATTTGAAATAGTCATCAACAGTTACCGATGACCTTTTCCCAGTCATAGCTCAGCATATTACCAAAAAGCATCATTCCACTTAATGTTTAACCAAGTCAGAAGTGCTTGTTTTTGCAGAGAAGTGCAAGCTTCAGCGACTATTGGGATTTGCTAGACACTATGAAAAATAAGTGTTTCATACTACGCTGTGTATTACACAAAGAGACATAAATATCAGGTGTCAGATGTTTTTGTGACACGTGCGTTGCCTGCCTTTGTTTGAGTTTTAACCAGAAGCTGGTTAATCTGGTACAAGAATCAGTCACAGAGTATTCCTGAAATGTCAGTACCATCGTCAAAATAATGGGGAGTCTCTGCTCTCATTTATAAAAAGAAAAACGTTTGATTACTTTGCATTTAAGATATTCATTTTTAATGCCCTCTGTGTGCAAGGATAGCTGTCGAGCGTCTTTTTAGCTTTGTCATTTTTTGGTCGTTATAAATTTTAAATCATCGCAGAAAGCCTGATCTAATATTTACACACAGAAATTTAAATGAACGGCTGCTAAACCAAATAAAACAGCTCAAATACATACTGTGTGTGTGTGTGTGTGTGTGTGTGTGTGTGTGTGTGTGTGTGTGTGTGTGTGTGTCCCTCCCGAGCCCACACTCCTGTTGGTTTCTCTGAAAGTGGCGAACTTTACGCGAGGAGGTGGGATAATGTGATCATTTCTGGAGCATGTCACGCCTGAATGTGCCATGTCAGTAATGTTTATGGACTGTGTGCATCTGGGCCTGTAAAACATTCTGGTCTTTTACCTCCTGTAAAAATGTTGAGTACCTTCTTTAAGAACCACACACGTGAAAATATAAGCTTGTGCGAGCTCACTGCTCTTCCAGCAGAATTATGGTTGGCATTAGCGCGGCATTACCCATTGTGATGAGGCATTATTAGTTTGTACTGAAAAAAAAATCTTAATAAATAGAGAATTCATTTTCAAAAATCTGGTGCTTAGTGTTGGGTATGTATAAAGAAATGCACGCTTTTCTTTGGCTTTGGGGTTTGTAGTATGCACAGAATAAATTAACTAGTAGACTGAATAGTGTGACACGTTTATTCTAAAAGTAGCAGTTTTTGATTTCACATTGAAACTGTAAAGTTTTTGTCTGCCACTCTTAAAATTTCTTTCACAATTAGAAAGCGTTTTATGATAGAATTTAATCACAGAACAGCATGCGTGGACAATAATATTAGACTTAATGAGTAAAAGACTATGAAATCAGAAAAGCAGCTGTCAGTTGGACAATTAACAATAAGACGATTTTGACACCACATCCATGCTTTGATAATGAAATGGAAAAATAATAATAACCTGAAACAAAGCCTATGCTATGTAAGTCTACAGGCACTAGGTACACCCTTACTACTGCCATAGGATTAAAAGGGTCAGTAGCTGCCAGGTGCTGCTAATCAGATGCACTTGATTAATTGATCATCGGCGAGTGTGAGCACCTCAATTAAAGCCGACATTTTAGCAGTTTGCTGGTCTGGAGCATTCAGCCGTTAACACAATGCCAAGGAGGAAAGACATCAGTAATGATCTCAGAGAAGACACTGTTATTACTCATCAATCTGCAAATGGTTATAGGGCCATTTCCAAACAGCTTGAAGTCCGTTATTCAGAAGTGGAATATATTCAAGACAGTTTCCAATATTCCCAGGAGTAAATGCCCGGGAAACTCACTCCGAGGTCAGAAACTGCAGAAAAAATCCAGGAGCTACATCTCAGCCTCTACAGGTCTCACAAATCGTGTTAAATGTTAAAGTTCATGATAGTAAAATTTGAAAAAGACTGAAGCATGATTTGTTTGGAAGGGTTGCTTTGTTTCTTTTATGTTTGGTCATAAGCACCACATTTGGCAAAAATTAAACAGAGCGTCAGAGCACAAACATCTAACACCAGCAGCAGGACAAAGAGCCCAAGCACATTAGCAAATCTACAACAAGTTTAGCTGTAAAGAAAAGAATCAAGGTGTTGCAATGGCCCAAAGTCCACACCTTAACCTAAAATCCTGTGCTGGGACCTTAAAAGAGCTATGCATGATCATAGAGATAAAAATTTACGTAAAGTTCTCCAGAATCACACCACCAAAGTATTATATTAACAAGCTCCTGACATTTGCTTTGACTAGGCAAACGCTTCAGAGCTACAGATGATCCTCAGATGCAGGAAAAGGGTTGCTTGAAGTTCCTAAATGGTTATTAAAGGTCAAAAGCAAACAGTAATGTTTTCTGGTAGAGAAAAAAAATGTTTACTTTTAGTTGCATTGTTTTGGAAGCCTTTGTGAAGCAAAGCCCCCTGAAGAATGTGTCATCCATTTGGCTGTCCATATTAGGCTTTGATTAAGCACTTGTTGTAGTTAAAACTGGCACAAAAACAGCTAATTAGCCAGAGGTACTTGGTTGTGTTTTTCAGGCCACTCTCAGCAGGAGTGAGCAACATTACTGATTTCCCCTGCAGCAACTCCCAGCTGAATGTGTGGAAGCTCTTTTCCCTGTCAGGTGTTTAGAGGTCTGTGTTGCATCTGAGTTGTTACCAGCTTCAGAGGTCCTACACCAAGCTCTGTGCTGTGCATAGCAATAGGCAAATCACACAAAAGGTAAGGCCCCAGCAAATCAAAGCTTCATGTTAGGGCACATAGGAATGTGTGCATTTATATAAACAAGAACACAGACAGTCACGTATACTCTATATACACCTTTGGGCATTGAAACTTAAGCTACATCAAAGCCTTTTATCTGCCTTTAGGCTGTTTCCAATAGGATAAAGAGAGACGCAAGGAGAGAGAAACGAAGAAGATGGGAAGATAACTCATGGTGAGCAGCAGTGAGAATAGAGTTGAGGAGAGACACAAGCCATGGAAGAATTCACTTTTAAGAGCTAAGAAGAAAAGAGAAAAGACTTGATGTGAACAATGCTGAAGGGGACAAAAGCAGCAAACGAGGAGCCACATCAGTTATACGCTTGTCTATCTCAGTAGATTCAGATTTTATGCTCCCAAGCAACTGTAGAAGCATGTCTGAGGGAGGCAAACTTATCACATTATTGTGCTGATCGTTACCTTACATCACACCTTACAATGCGTGCTTCTTTTTGCATAGTGCATCACATTTGATGTAATTCTGGTCACCTAACATGACACAGATATCAGCGAGAAGCAGCTAGTGGGGAAGATGTTAAACGGTGCATAACGTTAGCTCCACGGTTTGAGAAAAATGTCTCAAGTGTGTCAAAAAGTATAGTATGGGTTTCTGTAAAGCTGTGCTTTTGTGTGTATCAGGTGGGGTTAAAGTGGTGTACAGTGTGACCTGAAAAATGGTCCTGAACAAAACCGTCTACAGAATGTGAACAGTATGTCAAAGTCGTGTCCTTAAGAAACAGGAAGAGATATATGAGACATTTGATCCATCTACTGTTCACTCAGGCCTCATCAGAAATGGTCTCAGTGAAAGGATGGCTGTCCAAAAGTGCTTCTTAAGGAAGTGAAGCAGAGTCCACAAGATCTGGACTGAAAATCAGTGACAACTGATGATTCCAATTTTCAAATGTTCAAATTTTTTGGTTTGGGGCTGAATTTCAGCCACTGGTGTTGGAAATATTGTCAAATTGATGGAATTGTGAATGTAGAAAAGTACTCTCAGTACTCCACCATTTGGAAAGTGTCTGGTTGGCACCAGTTTCATTTTTCAGCATAACAATGATGTACTGGGAGAGCGGTAAAAACATACCAACAGTATCACTCATGGATTGGCCTCCCCAACGGGCACATTCAAAATCAAAACTTAATGTTCTTGCATTGAGGTCACTGCCTGCTAACCACTACACCTCCGTGCCACCCTAAGTTTATTCTGGTTTCTATGTTTGTATCATTAGCTCAGAATACATTTGATATATGCTTGATTTTGTACATTAAACTTAAAACTCATTGTGTATTGCAGCAGTGCACACAGGCAGCGCTTCACTCCTGACAAACTGTCAAGGCTGGTTTTAATCTTTACGTTTGATCAAATGCACATTTTTAAAACTCTGAACATCTTTTTTTAACTTTTCTGGAAAATTATAAGCAAGCACTTAATAAACAGACAGTTTGCTCCCTTCCCAGTTTTTAATTCCTGCAGCTTTTAGTGCAGAACCTCAGCCTTCATAACATCCGCGTCCCTGTCCAGATCACTGGAACTAATAGCCCATTATGTATGAACTAACAGGCACATTTCCTTCTTGGGATGATTAACATTTTCCAGTCATTACTTTTGTGCAGGCTTTAACACAAAAACTGGGTTTTTTTTCCTGTTGGTCTCCTCGTAAATTCCAAGTCATTGTGGGTCATTTTGGATTTCACCAGTGACATCACACGGAAACTTCTATAATCCTGCTCATATATTCACTTGCTGTGTTTTTAACACAGTTACTGCAGCCAACTTTCCACCTTACGTGCGATTTAGTATTATATTGTTTTCTGCTCCATGTGATCTTGTTCTGTTTATTCACATCCAAAAATATAACAGTATCAACCCTGTGTCCTCCCCCTCCCTCCCTCCCTCCCTCCCTCCCACTCTCTCTTAAGGCTCGTCCTATTTCTTCAAAGGGAAGGAGTACTGGCGAGTGCCAGGCAGTGACATGGAGGTGGAGGCAGGATACCCCCGCCTCATTGCAAAGGACTGGCTGCTGTGCACAGAGATGCAGTCGGACTCTCCGGACACACAGCCCAAAAGCACAGAGACGAGAGTCAACGTGCAAAATCACCCAGATCACGCGGAGAACGGATACGAGGTGTGCTCCTGCACCTCGGACACCGCATCGCCTTTAGGCGTCCGCCCATCCCCGTCTCCCGTCTGGCTGCTGCCGCCACTCTGGACGCTGTCACTGGCCCTCCGCTCTGAACTGCTATGATGCTAAAGCATGGGACACAGTTCTCAAGCTGGGTGCAAGAGTTTAATTATTAGTGAAGGGCCAGTGGACACACACTAAAGTACAAACTGGAAATTTCTGCTCATATAAGTATTGATTGGTATGTTTTTACCATTCTTTTGTTGTTATTTATTTCACATGCCATTTGATGGTCATCTAAAGCGCCTTGCAGTTTGGGATGTACATACCAGTATCATACTATCAAACTAAGGTACCCCTGACAGGTATCAATGCATCCACAATGATAATGTTAGTGCCGTACTTGACAAATTGTAATATCTTTTTTGTTTTAGGTTTGTTTTTGTTGTTTTTGAATGGCTAAAAAGGCTTAACGCTGAGAAGACTAAATGAGTAGAGATTGTTTTTTTCATGTGCACCAAGTTTACAGCAATAATGAATGGCATTTGTTTGATGTGAAGTGGTAAAAAAAAATAGAAACATTTTAATAAGTGACACCATGGAATCTGGTAATGACAGACATTTTTGAGAAATATGCTTCCTTGCTGAGAGTTTGATGAGAACATTTGCTTTAGAAAGACCAGGAAAAGAGGGGAATAGCTAGCTGACCTCAAGCTCATTGAACTAGCATTGTTTTTGTCATTTACAAGTCATTTACTCGCTTCAAGACATGTTTTTGTTTTTTTTTACCTTCCAGCATAGCCATAAATATTTAAACACCTATCTTCTCATCTAACTATCAGCAAGAGAGTAAAGAAGCATATTTGCCAAAGAAAAAAATTGTGCCTGGAAAGTAAAACTTCCTACCAGGCTACTATATGCCTTTCAAAACCCTGTCCGTCAAATCTATTTTTTTATCTTTCGTTTTAGCCTGACTGCAGTTAACATGATGGCGAAGTTTAGGGTTCTGATTCACCTATCCCGGAGAAAAATAGTATTTTTACGCAACCTGATATAAAAACCCCACAGAACGGCTCAAGCCAGGGTAAAGAATGACATCCTGGGATATAAATACTGTAGTTAGACAGTTGACTGACACCCCGGCACATATCGAGGCAGCCTGGCAAAAAAAAAAAGTGCCCTGTGGATGTGGTGTAGATAGTTTGTAGATGAATGGCCCCTGTGGGATCCTGACAGCCAGGCATAAATGGCACGCTGGATGGCAACAGGTAGATGAGTGGCATTTGAGGTTGTAAACAGGCAGGCAGGTGAATACCACCTGCTACAGCTACATGCAGGAAAGGGCACTCTGGGATTTGGAAAACAGACAAACGAATGTTATTCATGGCAGAAAGTCTCTCTCACGGTTGCTTAGTGCCATTATCCTTGCTTTGATCCTTTACCTATACTCCCACACTCTTTGAGTAAATGATGTTCATATATCTACACAAAGTCGTTATTTTCACCAGAAGCATTCCCTGCCATTATCAGAGGCAGCATTTGCCTCTGCTTTGTTGTATTTTTTGTAATTAATATGGATAGATTGTGAGTCCATATTTGCTTTGATCAGATTACAGCTCACGGCTTCAATCCCAAGTTCCTCCTGGTGACATCATTGAAAAACCTCACAAAACAGCAACCAGGTTTATTGTTGCTGGTATATTTACCTACAGTTTAAATATAGACACAGATATATTTCAATGGAGATGTTCCATGGGTACTTCAATCCAAGTGGACTGTGTATATTTCAAGCTGTGTTTTCTAATGTAAAATATTTTTGTAGAAAAAACATTAAAGAATCCGAATGACTTTATTGGATGACTGCGGTGAATTATTTCAGCTACTCGATCATGTGGGCGGAGTGTGCAATTATTGACCGGCACTTGAAAAGACGCCCAGGTTTGGAGGTTATGCACTAACTGATATCTGTTCTCCATCTTGCTAATGTTCTTAAGCATGTTGTAATGGTCTCTGCTGCACATTTCAATATAGGTCTGCTGGCAGAGACAGGCAGCTTTATTGGGGTGTGATGGTTACTTTCACTTAGCTACCACAGAAACTGCACGGCACATTGTACTCACTCAATCTTGGCATGTAATAAGCATGTCATAAGCATTTTTATGTAACCTCTAATTCTATGACTATATAGGGACCTATAAGTTGGAACAACTGGTTAAGAAGAAGGATGGATGTCATCCTCAAAAGTCGCTTGTAGTTGGATTTTTTATGGTTATTATTTTTAAAAAGCTCATAAGAGTAATTCTGGGGCGTTTAAGCTGTTAGAATAGATCCAAGTGGGAACAGTAATCACAGAGAAATAGCATAAAATGTTTTGCTAGAGGTGGCACGGTGGTGCACTGATTGGAACTGTCACCTCACAGCATGAACATTTTGCATGTTCTCCCTGTACCTGTGTGGGTTCTCTCTGGGTACTCCATCTCCCTCCCACAGTCCAAAGACGTGCACATTAGGTTGTTTCTTAGTTGGCCATAGGTGTAAATTTGGGTATGGGTGATTGTCTGCCTGTCTACCTGCCACCCTGAATTGGATGGATGGATGGATGGAGTATGGTGCTGGAGTATGGTGCTGGAGTATGGTGCTGGAGTATGGTGCTGGAGTATGCATGTAGCCCTGAAGGATTTTACTGCTTGTTTTGTGAGCTGACCAGAGGGGTTTGCCAGAGTGTCATCGATGGTATCTGCCACCCTTTAGCTTTGCTCCTGGGCAGATGATTATACAGTGTATACACTTTTTTTTCATGTGAAGTACAGTGGAGGGGTAACCTACTTAATCCCTCTTTATCCAAACACGTTTAGGTCCTGTTATGCTTTACCCATGAGTGGCTAAGATAGACACTGAAGGTAACTGCAAAAAAACAAAAACAAATGGCTACATACATACATGCTACATACTGCAGCGGTCCCCAACCCCCGGGCCTCGGACCGGTACCGGGCCACGAGAGTTGAGGCTCAGGTGTGAAATGTATGGTTTTCAGGGTTTTTTTGTTATCGTTTTTATCGTTAACTCGGTTTTCCTGGGTCTTTTCATGTGTGTTATGAATAAATCTTCTTTTTTTCGGTACCGGTACTAGTTTTATTTTGTTGTATTTATCCGCGACACCTTAAAGGCCGGTCCGTGAAAATAATGTCGGGCATAAACCGGTCCGTGACGCAAAAAAGGTTGGGGACCGCTGACATACTGCATACATATAATCTAGGCCATTGGATACATTAGCTTATTAGCTTAGACTACATTAGTTTATCAATAAATAAAAAATAACTTCAGAAAATGGGTGGTGCAGTGGTTAGAAGGGGGTCTCACAGGAAGATTGGGTGCTGGGTTTGAATCTGCCGGCTAGGTAGGAGCTTTTCTGTCTGTTTTCTCTGTACCTGTGTGGGTTTTCTCCAAGTGCTTTGGCTTCCTTTCACAGGAGAGATGAAACACTGTCTAAAAACATGCATGCTAGGTAAACTGGTGATTCTAAATTGCCCTGTGATGGACTCACAGTGACCCTGATGTAAACAAGCGATTAAGAAAATGGATGGGCTCCGACAACAGTTCCAGATTTTTCTTTAAAATTTTATTAGATATGTGTCCTCACAGTGCCAAATCAAATACTAAGAGCGACTGACCAGAACACTTTGGCCTGGAGGGCTTTGCCACACAGAAAAAAAATAACTACATTTCGGAGGTGACCCAGTGAGTGTAATGGTCTCGGTCTGGCTACCAATATAAGAATTGTCTGGCTCTGCCACTGGCAATGAGGCCAGCAATGATGGTGACAAGTTTCACCCTCACTTCAAAATTACAGCTAATAATTTAACCTCCTGGGTACAGATGACCTCCACTAGCCTTCATTCTGTCTTGAGAAAAGTTTTGTTTTCTTGTTTTGTGTAAATGTAGCAGCCATTATTTCCCCCGCAAAAATGTTTTTGCTTGATTATTGTGTGAATTTTCTGTGCTGTGTCCTGAGATTACGAGCATAAACACAATGTCCTTTGTGCTTTGCTGTACACGCTTGAGTGGTGTTAATTAACTAGCGTAGCTCATCAGCCACCAGGAGAGCACCTGCTCCCAGGGGCAAATGCAGGAGCAGCAGGACGGGTCATTTTTTTAACAGCTGGCCCAGCTGACCCAGTTTGAGCTGGAGCCAGATGATGAAGTGATGATGAAGTCATTGCTTTTCTAATTTTTTTTACATTTTTATCAGCAATTCTACATTTACTGCATCACAGCTTGTATCGATTGGCCAAACACTAAACTATTTCATTTTCAAGCTTTCTCTGTCCCCTGAGGTGACCGCCTAACTGACTGTATGTCAATCACACATAAAATATAGCAGGCAGGATATGTCTCACTTTATCTGGATGTTTTTCCACAAGAAAAAGAACAAAATAAAGAAATTACAGAAACACCAACACACCAATGGAGGGATGAAACACCGTCCAAATATCATTTTGATAAAAGTGTATACTGTAACTGTGAGATTAATCGGCTAAGAATCCAAACAACTACGAATACATTACATCATCTCTGTCTGATGTCTGTGGCCCCGCGACCCAGACAGTTGTTAAATTCACACATTTCGAGACACCACGCTAAGTTCAAATGCAATACCAATGGTCTGTGTGGACGAACTGATCTGTGGAATTAAACAGCGTGTATATATGTAATTGAGTGTGTCCGCCATGTAAAACTGTTCCTGCAGTCGCTGCACTGTGGAGAAGTGATCCTGTTAACAGGCTTGGCTCTCAGCTGATGCATGGCATTGCAGTTCAGGGGGAGAAAAAACGAAAGAGCCTCAAAAGGAGCTGGCTCAAGCGTGCATGGTGTGAGGGAGAGAGAGGGAGTCATTTGGCAGACCTGTCAGGCTGGGCTGTGGCAGCCCTCTGCTGTCACATTCCACTATAGGTCATATTGAATTCAGCTCCCACACAAGCCGGGGGAAATGGCAGGAAGGAAGGATGCAGCCGTTCATTTCTGCAAAGTCCGAAGTTTGCGAAGAAGCGCCGTCACCGCTGCTGATGTGTGGTGTGACAGAATGACAGAGTGGCACTTGGGAGACTTCACCTCAACTTCGCTGGTGTTTGTGGATGAGAAAATTAGCAATGCGTGAAGACACGCTGTCGTATTAGTAGTCTGAGCACAAAAGTCTCAGATGGGTGAGTAACAAAGCGAGAATAGGTTGTGTTTTGTTAGTTTTTGCCTTTGGATAAAACTAATGACAGTATTTTTATGTTTATTCTGCCACAGTTACTTTTAAGAGAAAAGCAGAGCTTATATTAAGGTTTGAGCACAAAATAATAATAAGAAGAAGAAGATACAAAAGCAGTGAAAGGGAGAAGAGGCCACCTCATAACAACTGCCATGCGTGGTGGTGGACACCTTGCAGTCATTGAGTCGACCGTGAACTCCTCTTATACCAAAGTGTTCTAGAGTCAAAACTGTCTGGAAGCTAAACCTTGGGTCACGCGGCAGGACAATGATCCTTACCACAGCAGAAAAATCTACAACAGAATGGCTGAAAAAGGAAAAGAATCAAAGTGTTGCAAAGTCCCGACCTTAACCTGATTACAATGCTGTCGTAAGAGAGCTGTGTATAAACAAAGCCCACAAATTTCAATGAACCAAAGCTGCAAAGAAGAGTGGGTCAGAATTCTTCCACAATAATAAAGTCGTACAGCAAACAAACTACAAACTACTGAATCATGGATTGTACTTCGTTTTTCACAGTACTGCAGAGGATCCTGTGAAAACGTTGTTTCATATAATCACTGCAGTCGGTTAGTTGGCCATTTTTGTACTGGGCACACTGTGAACTGCCAGAGCTGATCACATGGCACAAAATGAATGATGCTGTGTTCTTTAGATGGATTTAATATTGTGTCACTGGTGACGCTCATGACATGTCAGCTCTTTAATTCGGCTCAACTCATCCATACCACTGAGTGCTTAGATAATGAGATGAATGTTGTATTTTGTTGAGGGAGACACGAATCCATCAGGTTTCTTAGTAAATCCAGCATGCACAGTACTTGGACCCTACTACACAGAAGCCAACATAAGCAGTGAATGACTTCTGGAACGTGATGCTATAGAAAAGCTTTACATGCAGCCCGCGAATACCAAAGTCTCACTTGGGTCACTCACTTCTAATAGATTGTATTGAATTTCCTTCAGATTCTCAGTTTAATTATCTGGCCTAACCTATTGGCAGGGATTACAAACTCAAGCACAGCTTTGCAGTATGCAGACAAAACTGTTATGCTGATCAAGTGCGTAGTGGTAGCAAAGATGGATTTAAAAAACCAGTGACCTTCACAGCAAAATTGCAAGCTATCCATCTGTGTGAAAGGTTGAAGAGATGAGCGAGACACAGTGCACATCACCTGATGTTAGCTAAGTGAGGAGAGAGCTTGGCAGACGCACCTGTCCTCTGGCATACATTTAAGGGAGCATCATGTTAGTCATATTGTGTGATACTGTTAATAAACAAAGGTGTGTACAGCTCAGTATTTCCCAGTCAGAAAAGGAAAGAAAGAAAACATACAGATATGGGAGATATGTGCATCTGTTATTTATAAGATCACAGCCAGCATGGTACACAATCACAGTTATTTCTTTCAACTGGTAGGAATGATGTGGACTAAAGGCCTAAGTGAGACCCTTATCCTAAACCTCTAAAGGTAATGCAAAAAAATCTAAGAAAAAAACAGGATGTACTTCTGCATTAGAAGCAACTATCTTAAGAAACATCCTACTCAGAAATCTTTTCTTTAGTCAGAGTGAACACCTGAAGGCCTGTGTGCAGAACCCTAATGTGGGCCAAGAAGAACCAATCAATCATTCTGTGGGAACCACAGAGCATGCTAAAATATTCAAAAAGAGAGCAAATCCCCGCCGAGGCAACACCTGCGATGGTGGCTGGTGGGTTGCGTGCAGAGAGATACATCAGCTGTCTTATACACCCAATCTTCTTTGTCACAGTAAAAATACACTAAAGGGGGAGACAAGTCAAAACTGAATTAAGTTTTTCCTTTAAAAAAAAAAAAGGCAGCATGAACCCAGCTCCAGCGTGCTGTCAGGGGTGCATCATTATGCAGACCTGTACATCTCTGTGAATGTAGATTGTTTTTTTGGCTCAGGAAAACCACCATGACTAATTAATGATTTCATGCAACAGCACTGTTGCAGAGTGCTGCAGCAGCATTATACAGTAACCGGCTGATATCTAGCCAAAACATGTTATAGGTTTTTCCTAGGAAATGAAAATAAATAAAAAAAATCTTTTAAATAAAACAAAAAAAACCAACAACATTATTCCTACTATTTCACAATTTTTCTCCACTTCAGCCACCCAAGAGCCATTTTAACAACTTGTTGTTATTTTGTAATAGTGCTATTGACTGCATTTGCTAAGTGAGTGTTGCCATAGATTATTCCACATAAAATAAACGGTAGGAATAAAATATGACTTTGTCCTGATGTATTTGTGGAGATGCACGAAATATTAAAATACTGGTCTTTTTTTACAGTCCTCTACTGCCCTCCTCTGGTAGTTACAAATATGCCTCCATCAATCCCAACACAGATTTATCACTCTGTGCGGTCTGGGTCTATCCATTTTTTGATCTTGGCTGACACTGGGTGACCCAGAGTGCTGACCGGTTGCCAGTCCATCACAAACAGAAAAAGAGACTAACTATTCAACCTCACATCCACACCTAGGGTTGATGTGTAATAAGATAAGAAAAACTACGATTATTTTTTTATTATTTATTTTTTTTGTTTAGATGTTTAAATGGTCTCCCTGTGCCTCTGTGGGTACTCTCTGGGTCCTCCCAGAGTCCAAAGACATGTGTGTGAGGATAGCTGATGGCTCTGAATTGACCACAGCTGTGAATGCAAGTGTGAATGATTCTCTGTCTCTCTGTGTTAGCCCCATGAAAGACTGGCAACCTGTCCAGTGCTTCACCCACACTTTGCCCCATGACAGTTTGAATCAGATGTTAAAGTGTAATGGACAGTACAGGGCCTTTATTGTGCTGTAAGTGAAAACTATTATCCTGTTAACACAATGTCTTTTGGACAGATGTGGACAAAGCGGAGATATTTGGTCACAATGCTCAGCGTCATATTTGGAGAAAACCAACACAAATGTTTCATATCACCTGTCGGGCATGGTGGAGGAGGGGGTGGTGATTTGGGCTTGTTTTGCAGCCACAGGGTCTGAGCACCCTGCAGTCACTGACTCAACCATGATCTCTTATATATACCAAATTATTCTAGAGTCAAATGTGAGGCTGTCAGCCTGACAGCTAAAGCCAAAGCACAGCAGCAAATCTACAACAGAAAAGAGCCAAAATGACTCTTGCTGTAATGCAGTGACCCAGTCAAAGTCCAGACCTCAATCTGATTAAAATTCTGTACTGGCATTAAGACAGCTGTGCATAAGCAAATGCCCACAAATCTCAATGAACCAAAGGAAAATTGTAAAGATGCGTGGGGCAAAATTCCTCCAGGGGAATATGAGAGTGTATTAAAGTCATATGTAAACAGTTGCTTCAAGTTATTGCAGCTAAAGTTGCTTTTACAAGCTACTGAAGCATGGGCCTGCATAGAGCCCTGTGAAAGCTGCCTTTTTCATAAAGTATTGGTCACCGTCCTTTGTGTCCTCTAGAGCATTCTCTAGAAACCTCATATTTCATTTTGTACTTTTTGCATTTATTTCTTATGATTTCAATATTTTTTGGTCTTTTATTTGGCCTGAAGGCAAAATCACTTCTGAAAGGTATATACAGGTTTTAAAACAGTGTATGCTTCCATCCAGATAATGTCTTTTTCATGGAAGTCATTGCAAATTTCACCTTAGACGAAGTGTCATCTCACATTTGCCAAAAACATCTCAATGATCCCCAAGATTTTTGGGAAAATATTCCGTGGTCTTACAAGATAAAGGTTGAAGTATTTGAAGGTTTGAGTCCTGTTAGTGTTTTATAAACAGAACATCATACTAACAGTCACACATGGCGGTGGTAGTGTGAGGATCTGGAGCTCCTTTGCTGCTCCAGGACCTGGACAATTTGCTGTAATTGATGGAACCATGAATTCTGCTCTCTCCCAGTTCTTTGTCTCAATTTTTTGCCCTGAAGCTCAAGAGGACTTGGGTAATGCAGCAGGACAATGATACAAAAAACACCAGCAAGTCCACGTCTGAATGGCTCAGGAAAAACAAAAGGAAGGGTTTGGAGTGGTCAAGTAAAGGTCTGAAATCAAATTGAGATGCATGACCTTAAACGGACTGTTCATGTTCAAAAACCCTCCAATGTGGTTGAATTCAAACAATTTTGCAAAGATGAGTGACACAAAATTTCTCCACAGCGATGTGAGCACCTCGTCATCAGTTATTTTAAACACTTGATTGCAGGTGATGCTGCCAAGGGTGGCACAATCAGTTATTAAGTTTAGGGGGCATTTACTTATTATTTTTATCTGAAAAATGTAAATGTTACACAGTTTCCATGGTATTGTAGGATTCTAGCTGCTCAACAGTCCTGGGTTATCATTGTCCAGTATTTAGCTTCATGCACTAAATATGTACCCTTCTATTACGAAGCCATGCTGTTGTAATGAATGCAGTATGTGCAGCATTCAGAGGGATGCGGCATACGTCCCCTCGGCCTGTTTTTTTTTTTTTTTTTAATTTTTAAAAATATTTCAAAATGATTTAATTTTGGTCTTAAAACTTATAAAATTTCTCACTTTAAACATTGGACATGTTTCATCATGATCTAATAAGGAAAAAACATGGGTTTGTGATATTTGCAAATATTTGCATGCTCAATTTATTTCTATTTGGCACAGGATTCTAATGAAGACCATGGTTTAATAAAAAAAAAAAGACCTCATAACATTTTTTTCTTTAAAGATTTTTGATTGCCATTTTTCCGTGTGAAATAACTAAGTAAACAAAGGCTTTAGTAGACCTGTCTTTCTCTCGTTTTCTGCTTCGGCCTATTTTTCCAGCGTACACATTAGCACGCATCCGCACATAATAGCTATCTGATGCATTGTTTTATACTGAGATAAAGCGTCTTCTTTTTCCAGTCTGATCTTGTTTAATAAAGTTAAAGCAAATCTACTCTTTCATTTTAGGGACGCTCCGTGACGTCAAACCCACAGCTTTAATCGCAATGCGCATGCGCTTTGTTTCAGAAGCTAGACTGCGTTCGACGGCACGAGCGATGTTGTGACTTCAGCGAGTCAGCTGCTAATTGCAGTGCATTAAGGGGGGTTAGCAATGGTCTCTGCTATTTAGACCTGTTTTCTTCTTTTGAGTTTAATGCCGTGGCTCGTTTCGCCTGTACGGACGCTTAGGCGACAGAAGTCAGGACCTCCTGTATATAAACAAAACGCAGCGAGCTGCTTTTTAAGGTGGCACCACCGAGACAGCAGCTAGGAAAGTCGTTCGTTAAGTTAGCTAACTTCATGTTGGCCGCACTGTCAAAGATGGAGCTTGCTTCACGGCTTTGTCAGAAGTAACACGATTTAAATAAAAATAAAAACTTCAAAACGTATCCGTGTTAACATGAGAGAAGAGGCCGGTTTGAAAGGTAGGCAGCCTATGGCAAAAGAAAGAGGGGCTGAACGTCGCTGCAGCTGGCCCCAGTTGACAGAGGAGAAAGGACTCTCTAACAAGAAGGGTGACCTGAGGTCTCCTGGTCATCTGTCCAGGTCTTAGTAGTGTAAAAATAAAGACTTTGGCTCGACATGGAGACTGTGGGGAAATTTGAGTTCAGTCGGAAGGACCTGATAGGGCATGGCGCATTTGCTGTGGTCTTTAAAGGTAGACACCGAGAGGTGAGTATTACCCCTTTGCAAGTTTATAATACGTTTTATTGCTGCTATAAAGAAATCCGTTGTCTTTTTTTTTTAAGGCAGATTTGTTGCGCTGTTAAATGTAGGTCGCCATCTGGTGTAGTTGTTGTCATTGTACGCCCTTAAGAGGCCTAGTCTCACATACAGGATGTTCCTTGAAATAACAAAGCTGTATTAAAAAAACGTTGAAGTACTTTATTTAAATACTTGCGACACATTTTATGAAAGCATGCCTGGTTATTGTGTGACTGCCTTTATTTTTGTGGTTGGCTTGTGGTGCAGATGTTGTGTGTCAGCGTCGCTAATGTAAATATAGGCCACCAGACACGTATTGTTTTCCTTAGAAAGCTCCACACTGAGGCCAAATAGACATGTTCAAACATGTATTACACCCAGAATGGATGGATATGAAATGGAAATGCTCCATCCTGAGACGTGTAATCCACTCAGGGGATCATGTGGGCCTGAAGCATCTATGTTGCTTCTTTACTACATTGGCAGACAGATAATTTCACCCCGTTAGAGCTCTTCGCTCTCTGCGGACTTGCTTGTTTTTCCTAGGATATTTAAAAGTAGAATGGGAACCTTCAGTTTTCGGGCCATTCCTTTGTGGAACCAGCTTCCAGTTTGGATTCAGGAGACCGATACTATCTCTACTTTTAAGACTAGGCTTAAAACTTTTCTTTTTGATAAAGCGTATTGTTAGGGCTGGATCAAGTGGACCTGAATCCTAAGATAAGCTAAAACTTTATTGATCCTACAGCAGGGAAATTTGTGCGTTACCACAGCTCAGGTACAGATAGCAGAAGAGCACAAAGTTATGCTGCTATATGACTAGGCTGCTGGGGGATTCCCATAATGCATTTAATTATCTGGTGTTAATATTTGGCTCTCTCAACAGCATGTCCTCCTCTCCTCACCCAGCTGGATGCAGCACATGGCTGCCCCTCCCTGAGCCTGGTCCTTTTAGACCAGGAAGTTTCTTCCTGTTAAAGGGGAGTTTTTCCTTCCCATTGTTGCCAAATCTCTTGCTTATAGGGGATCATATAATTATTGGGGTTTTCTGTTTTCTTTGTGTTATTGTTTGGTCTTTACCTTACAATATAAAGAGACTTGAGGCAACTGTTGTTGTGATTTGGTGCTATATAAATAAAATTGAAGTGAACAGAATAATTTTCATCCGCTGTTTTCAGTGCATTTTACAATACGGTAGTGAACTGCCTTTAATTTTGCTGCAAGGTCAGAAAATCCACTGCCAAGGTCACTGCAGTGATTTATATGAAATATGGTGCATGGGAGTCTGCCTTAAAAAGAGGAGAAAACCCTTAGCAATCAGACCTTCTGGCTGTTTACACTCTCAGCAAGTCATTTCCTTGTAGGCCAACACTTCATGCTAGTCAACAAACAAATATGCCATAGTGTGACACTTTACATTTCCTTTTACCAAACCATACATTTGACAGATGGCAGTGCAGTGAGACAAAGTGCAGACACTTTCTGACATTCGAGCACACCTCATTCTCTGCAGTGTTTTATTTCTTTCTTCAAATGACTTGAGTTTCTGTGCTCCAGAAACATGACTGGGAGGTGGCAGTAAAATGCATCAACAAAAAGAACCTAGCCAAATCTCAGACTCTGCTGGGGAAGGAGATCAAAATACTGAAGGTAAGTCAAGTTCAGAGAGAGACAAAAGAACACCCCCTGCCTAGTGTTCAACATCAGATTGATTGATGTATGTTTTCGTAGTTAAATCTGCCACCTGGCATCTGAACCTGTGGTAATATGGTATTCACAGCTGGCCACGTGCCAGATGTGTTAGTGAAATATGAGGAGTGGTTATCTCAGCATGATTGTCTTACTAAACGCAGAGTTTGTTATAGTGAAAATGAGTACTCAGAAGCTTCTCACAGACTACAAGAATGGCCTGACCTGAACAAGCATGTAAAAATAAATGTGATGATGATAACGATATGTGACCTGAAGTATTTTGTCTTTTCTGTAGGAACTCAAGCATGAGAACATTGTTGCTTTACTGGACTTTCAGGTATGT
Source organism: Haplochromis burtoni (assembly GCF_018398535.1). NCBI lineage: Eukaryota > Metazoa > Chordata > Actinopteri > Cichliformes > Cichlidae > Haplochromis > Haplochromis burtoni. The sequence continues at coordinate 63,535 of NW_024582479.1, read as the reverse complement.
AGCATCACATTCACAAGTGTCAAAATCACATGTTAAGGTTTCTCATTTTTCCCTGTTAGACAGCAGCTGAAAGCGGAGCAGATGGGCTGCTGGATGTGGCTTTTCCACATGACCCACTTGTGTCTCATGCTAGTTGCACAGTTATGGCTTACCTATTTGTTAAATGAGGCTTTCCAACATTTGTTTGTTTTAAAACTGTTTGTTTCTGCTCTGGCGACTCTGGTTTTTTGGCCCATTGAACTTGGCCAACCCTTCTAGTGCTTAAATTCTCTCTGCTGCTACGTGGCCTGTTCTTGATGGCCTCCTTTTATTAAGTCTTTCTTTGAAGTGTAGCAATTTAAGTTGTGCTTGTAGGCAGAAACAAGTTGATCAGGGCACAGGCTACTGTGTTAATGCTTCTTTACCAGTTGTTCATGGTTAGAGAAGCAGATATCTTGGCTCACCATAATAAACAAAAGGTGTTGCATTTTTAATCAGAGTCCACACTCTCAGTGATGTCTCTGTGATTGCTGCACCTGCTAGTTAGTTTAGATATAATGTTCCTTACTTCCACACACAAACTCTTATCTGAACTCACCAGGTGTTTCTTCTGTCTTTGTAGTTCTTGATTAACAAACTGCCATCTGGTTTAAAAAAACATCAAATGTGCAAATTCTGCTAATTTCAAAGGCTGCGTTGTTCTTGCAGACTAACAGCAGGTAGCTGATGCTGTGTCTTTGAAGAAACTGGTCTGGAATAAATCTCTTTAAAAATGTTTGTAATTTTAAAAAGTTGCATAGAAGTTTTGAAGGTTGTTTCATTGTGATCTGCTTATTTATTTTTAAATGAAATGTGAATCCTTGACTCTAAGAACTGAGATGAGATCCTCCTTCTCTGTTGTGTGAAGAGAAAATGAAAACTGTGCACATATTGAAAGTTTCATTAGCGGACTGGGGGTTTGAGCTATCATTCTCTGCCCATATCGGTTAAGCTTGACAGCTTACTCATAATGAAAGAACAGTGTTGCATGCTATCATATGAGCTGCTTGCTGCTTACACACTAAAGCACTGAAATAATTAGCAACAATCATTTCTCTGGACATGCAGAACCTTAAAAAATACCCTGCTCTCTCTTTATCGTCCGTGCTGGCTGGGGATAGTTGGAGCTGGGCTCTAAGATTACAGGTTTGTTTGTGGCACGACAGTGCTGATCTTCTTAGCTGGCAATCCATCCATCCATCTAATTAGGTCCTAAAGAAACTGACACCAAACCAAGCTCTGGAAACCAGCAATGAAGGGACTGAAGATGGGTTTGCAAGTCAAATATTTGTGTATTGTAGGCTTTCAATTTTGAAGGGTTAGTGTTACTCATCTGGGTCCAGACCTTTGAATCTGTTTGCTGTACTCAGATCCGATTGATCTGTCTTGATATTAAACCATTGTTTGACAGTTGAAAAAGTCAACTAACCAGTCAGAGCCATGGCCACAAATACCACCATTGTCAAGATCTTCTCAAGCTGTACATCTAGTGACATATAGAAAAAGAAACCCTGTCACCTGCTGTCAGCGTACGACTGAATATTGGCTAAAGAATTCAGACTCATTCAAACAGGGTCAAGTTGTCAATCGCATGCAATCTGTTTCTGATAATAAAGCGATTCGTTGAAATTGAAGCTGAAGTTCACACGAAGTCCAACCAGAGTCTCACAGATTTGAAAAAGAAATCTGGAAATTTTATTGAACTGCCAAATGACAACCTTGGTTTTATTTGGGAATATAATCAGTTGGCAATCAGCTGAGCCAAACCCCAAAGTCCAGTTTTCACTTGAGTGTGACTGAGTCATTATAACCCAGGACGTAGTTCAGATTTTTTTTTATTGTAAGCTATTACAGTGCCATGGCAAACGGCAACAACACCAAACCTCTTATTTAACTATTTCATCGAATGTTATTTACCTAGCTTAGTGTTTCCCCACCGCCCCTAAACTCACTGGTTGCTTGTGTTTGGCCGTCCATCTTTAATAAAGCCAACGACAACTATTCAGAAAGCCTGACTCAGCTGAACTGTATAAAACAGTCTGGCCTCTGACTGCTGGCTTTAGTGAGATACTGAATCGAGGTCAGAGAGAGACAACAGTCGTCTGTTGCCATGAGATAAGAGAGGTTTTTGAAATGGGCTTGACTACCCTTCACAGAGTTTTCTTTTTTCCTTTTTTTAAAATAAGTTTTGGACTGTTTCCAAAGTGCACAATAGATGTTTGATTTTCTGTGGTTCTAAGTTCTCAGTAAGGAATAATTTCTAAATGATCCATTATTTGTTTTTTATCTTGGTGTTGATGTGAGAAAATATGACTCGCTTGTTACTGATTCACACTTGTCGCCCGTTGCTTTGTTAATGTTGCTGAGGACAGAGTCCACCTTCCCTGTTAGTATTTTTTTTTTTTATTGTTGATTTTGTTTTTTAAGGATGCACTAATTGAATTTTTGGGTGGTATATAAAATCATTTAGCCAATAGCCAGTGCCTTTTTTTTTTTTTTTTTTTTTTTGTTTTTTTTTTCCCTTGGGTTTCTTATTTTTTGTTGGCGGCCTTCCATTTCAGTTTTTTTTTTTTTTGTTTTTTTTTTTTAATCCACGCCACCTCCATATTTATTGTGTAAGAAACAAAGAAAAAAAGAAAACGGGTGTTTCAAGGGTATCAGTTGGTTTTGCCTATACAGACCTAGTGTTTTAATCCTCCTCCCATTGTGCAACTTTTATAGACTTGTCGGTATCTGTATCTGGATTTTAGCCACTTATTTTCACTTTTCTGCAGCTGTTTAAGCTGCTTGATACTTCTAGTCTAAGTCACCTCGTTAGCTTGCTTTAACATGAGTGGTGTGTACAGGAACCATCTGTTCCTTCTGCTTTGTCTGCCACTGGCGTGTGTATGTTTACCCCCACTCTTCTTATCTCCCTTCTCTTTAGGAAACTGCCAGCTCAGTGTACCTGGTAATGGAGGTAAGCTTGCTGGGATGTTTGGCTTTGTTTGCTCAGCGCTGTATTGTCTGAACTCTAACAGGGCTAAAATTAGCTGTCTCCTCTGGCATCTGTGGGGGGGTTAAATGGCTAACAGCCACTACTCTTTTTGCTGTGATTTGATGCTGTTGTCCTGATTATGAATTAGAGGGGGAAAGTCCATAAATGGAGGGAGTTGTGAGTTCTCAAATTGCTTTTGATGCTTTTGATGCTTATACTCTTGTTTTGTGCATTTTAAATAATTTCTTCAAGGGAACATGCCAGACTATGTTTTATCAATGTAAATTTTGTTTATAGTATTTGTCAAAGCGATTAAAAATTGCTTGCTATTTTTGTTAATGTATTTTGTAAAAATACATATACACTCACTAAACTTTTTATTAGGTACACCTTGCTAGTACCAGGTTCGATCTCTGACTTCTTTGACTTAAGAATTGGCTCAGATCTCGGTGGCATAGATTCAAGAGGGTTAGGTCTATATCGACTTGATATCATCACACAGATGCTGCTGATTTTTTGTGGATTCGTGCTTTCATATTGTTTACACCAAATTCTGAACCTACCATCTGATTGTTGCAGCAGAAATCAAGACTCATCAGCTCCGGCAACATTTTTCCAGTTATCTGTTGTCCAATTTTGGTGACCTCCCCCTTTACTTGAAGTCCCAGTATCCTGTTTCTTAGCTGACCGGAGTGGCACCTACTGTGGTCTTCTGCTTCTGTAGTCTGTAGTTCGACATATGCATTCAGAGGTTTGCAGATGTCTTCTGCAAACCTTGGTTTTACCAAGTGGTCATTCTCCTGTGGCCTCAGGAAGGTATTTTACATGGAGAACTGCCGCTCGCTGAATATTTACTTTTTTGTGGATCACTCTCTGTGGTCAGATGATCAGGTGTACCTAACAAAGTGGCTAGTGAGTGTACACGACATTGACAGCCAGGCAGAAGAACTTTGGATTTCTTATCCTCATTTTAATCTTCTGCTGTCAAATGTGTTCTGTCATGTACTTTGCCATTTAAAATAAAAATATACAATTGCTGTCTAGATCTATACCACAAGTCAAAAGCAGATTTCTTTATGCTGATCTGTGTGTCTGAGAGATTAAACTACTTGTGAGGCAGCATTTTACGGCCTCACCTGTCACAGCCCGTCCTTTTCTGGGTTCATTCATATTAATGCTGGGAATGGGAACAAGGGTTTAAATCTGTAAACACATCACTCTTCGGCAAATCACTCCTCTGATCTCTGCTGCTTTCTAGTTGCTTCAGAGGCTGTGTGATCTCAGTCTTTTTCACTGTGGTTACACCTCAGTCCTCGGTGCTACCTGTGTTTTCTAATGCTATTCCTTTTCATCTCTCTCCCCCTCCCCTTCATTCCTGCCCTGTCACTATTTTTAACCACAGTACTGCAACGGCGGCGATCTCGCTGACTACTTACACTGTAAGTGCAACAGTTTATCTACTTATGCTCAATGTACTCAAAATGCTTCTTAATCCAAAAAATCAGTTAAATCAGGAATAAAATCTTTGCTCAAAAGTCTTTCTAGATCTAAAGCAGGCCCTGAATGCCCTTCTCTTTTATCTGAACACAACGATTATATCCGTTTCCTAGCAAGCGAGATGAAAACTGGACTTTTGGCATATTTTCATATGTATGTAAATGATGATATTTGGCATAGACATGTGTTCAGGAAAGAGAGCTTAAATTTCAGAAATAAGAGAACAGCAGAGCAACCATAGAACTAAAAAATGGATTCTGCAAGGATGGCCAAATCATCAATAGTCTTAATTATAACCTTAAATTAGTAAAAGCCTCCAGTAAAGCACTTTGTGACAAAACGTTTATGTTAAAGAATTTGTCAGAGTGATTTCTCAAAGGGAGGTGCTGGTTATGACAGTTATTTTTCTGTCACCTCCCAACACTCGGGTCACTCAGGTCACATCTTTGTTTTGTGAGACTTCAGGCTTTCGTGTTTAGCCCTGAAAGCAGCAGCAGATTTGGCTTGTCACTAACAGATTTGGACCTAAACGTTTTAATAGTGCCTAAAGAATAATCAGACCAGAGACCCCTCTCTGCATTGTTCTTCTGTCTTTTAATAAACACAGTACAGTGTTTGATCATATACTTAGAGCCACCTTCTGCTCACTTTTGAGTCAGAATGGTAGAAAACTGGGAATTTCTCAGCACTACAGATTTTCCCAGCTTCGTCGTATCCTCACCAAACTTCTCTGGGCTTCAAATAGCCAGGACCATCAATTCATTTGTGATATCCGTCAAACTTCCTGTAATTTTGCACCCAGACTCTAAATAGAGAGCCCATCCTATTCTATTAATAGCCAGCATGATTGAAAAATGGGTTTGGATCCTCTCCCCATTGTAATAAATGACCTAGACTGCTTCCAGCTCAAGGCGAATATAGCATGTCTTTAAAAGTCTGCTGGAAGGGACGTGGACACGGAGCAATTGTAGACAAGGAAGTGTCCATAACGCAATACTGTATCATTTTGAGCTGGAGACACAAAAGAAGACATGGCAGTTGGGTGATATTGGAGAACATAGGAATAAACACACGCTGCAGATAATTTAGGAAATGTATTAAAATGATCTGTTGCATAAAATTATTGTATTCCAACTATAAACTAAGAGAGATTAATTCAGTCCGTGATAGGTTTACCGATATCATCATGTTGTCCTCATTAAGAAAATTCTACTTGCATCGTAACCTGTAGGATTCACATCAAAGTTAGTGAATAATTGATATTTGCTTTGTCTTTTCCTTCAGCTAAGGGCACACTGAGTGAGGACACTATTCGGGTTTTCCTGCAGCAGATTGCAGGAGCCATGAGGGTCCTACAATCCAAAGGAATAATTCACAGGGACCTCAAGCCACAGAACATCCTGCTTTCTTACCCACCAGGATGCAAGTCACACTCCAACAACACCTGCATCAAGATTGGTAGGTTTGGTTATGTGAGAGTCTTTAAGGCGATTATACATAGTGTTTGTTTTTGGGGTTTTTTAAGCATTTCAACACATTTAAGCTCTGTAGTATCTGTTGATTAATATGCCAAACAAGAATACATTTTTTTAAAGTGATGGCAAAACATTTAAAATATAAAACTTGTGGGATTTAAAGCAGCAGAACAATTTACAGGAGCAAAAAAATAATTGAATCTCAAAAGCTCCTTATGGAAATTCCTACAACGTAATCAACTTTTTTTTATAGACAGTTTTATTGCAATGGGATCTCATAATGATTTCCCTGAGGTAATTGATTACCCGAAGCTCAGAAGGCTAAACTTGTTTGAAGAAATTGATTATATATAGAATTTCACATTTTACCTCTGCAGTGTTGCTTTTGGAGAGTGCACGCTGTTTAAAAATGCCGCAAAGCAAAGACGCTTTCTACAACTACAAGATGCACTTGTGTCATCCATTTTAAAATTGATTGATGTGGTAGAAGATGATATTGGTGCAACAGAAAGTAATCAATAAGTGTCTGGCTATTGGTGACTCTATTCTTAAAAACATGAAACTAGAAACCCCAGTGGACACAGTCAGAAGTATTCCAGGTGCCAGAGCAGGCGACATTGAAGTAAATTTGAAATTCCTGGCTAAGGCTATGGAGCAGGTGTGTAACTTTACCAAAATAATGTCATACTCTGTAGTTTTCTCTGATCCCTTACCCAGTCGGACCAAGCGTGACATGTTTAGCTGTATGTCACTAATTGCTGGCTGTCCGAGTGGCGTCCAGCATGTGAGCTTCATAAATAAATGGAAAACTTTCTGGGAAAAACATGGTCTTGTCAGGAGAGACAGCAGTGCACACCAGCCGTTTAAAGTCTTCTCCCACAGAGGTTGATTATTTTGTTAAGTGTTACAGCTTCACTGTATACATCGCTGAAGGCAACAGATCAGAGATGCTAGATTCCCTGGTATAATTCACAATGTGCCTTAAAAGGAAATGACTTAAAAAAAGAAGAAGAAATGGTGTTTCATTCATTTAAAGTCTCCTTGTTTTTTTGTTTTTTTTTCACCTTCTTTTCTCTTTCCCATCACCCCAACCAGTCGTGGCATATGCCTGCCCCTCTGTGAGCCAGAGTTCTTCCCGTTAAAAGGACATTTTTCCTTCCCACTGTCACCAAATGCTTGCTCATGGGAAGCTGTCTGATCGTTTGGGTGGGGCTCTAATATTGTAAGGCCTTTACCTTACAATATGAAGTGCCTTGATGTTATATAAATAAAACTAAATTGTATTAAATTGAATAATTATGAAGTATCTTTCCCAAGTGAGTGAGAGCGAGTGTGTTCAGCTGTTTGGAAGCTCTACTAGTCCCTAAGCCTATTAATTTTTTCCCCTCTAGAGACTGAATGCATAGCAAAGCCACCGCAATCTCAAACAAGCTGACTACACACGCACACACACACACGCGCACACACACACACACACACACACACACACACACACTGTACCTACACAAGGTTTTTTCGCAAGCGGTTTGTTGATTCGTTTAAGAGGCTGAGTGCATTTTAGACATTTAAGAGTTTTTGTTTATAAAATGTATATACGGATTACAAAATTATGACTTAATACTACAAACAAGCAAAGAAACACTTAAATGATCACACGAGGCTAGCTCCAAAAGTGAGTCGGGGCCCCATCTTGAAACGCTGTCTGGTATTAGGAGCTCATCTGACTAAAGGCAAAGTTTCTGTCGCCTTTAGCCAGATTTTTATTAACACCTCTGCACTGGGTCATCATTGTGTGATGACCCAGTGCAGAGGTGTTAAAGATAAGGCCCAAGGGCCAGAACTGGCCTGCAAAAAGCCAAATGTGATTGCTTTGACTGCTAAGATGGAGAAATTTACGTCAGTTTTAAAGCCTTACTGACAAAAATAAGTCTCCTGACAAACTGCAACAAAGCATTTAAATAATGCATAAGCAATCAAATGTACGACGCTGAGGTGTTCTCTCGTTGTATTATATTAAATAACAAAAACTTGTATAAGAATACAGTATTAGGCTATGTTTGTTCAATGCATCTAAAAAAATAAAATCAACAAGCCAGTGTGCTACATTGATCTTCGGTGGTTAAGAAGTGTTTTAATTACGTCATAATTCAAAGTAAACTCCAGTGTGATGATACTAAATTTCCATGAGCTTAACTAAATCATAAGCTCGCCAAGACTTGCCCATTATCGCTCAAGTATTGCATATTCTTTCGTTTGTTTTGCTAGTCTGTTTTTCCATTTTTCTCTTATTTAAATGATTTTTTTTTTTTGCCACAATGTAAATATTATGAAGGTATACCTGGATTCCTTTCTGGCACCAAATATTTACTCATCCTCCTCTTTTCCCTTTTTTTGTGTATCCCCGCTGTTCCTTCCCTTCTGGATGTTTATGTCCACAGCGGACTTTGGCTTTGCGAGGTACCTTCAGAACAACATGATGGCAGCCACGCTCTGTGGATCCCCTATGTACATGGTAAGCACAATTTGGGTAATTTTTACTGATGAAATGGAAATAACTGTTTAAATGTGAATAAATGTTTCAGTTGGCAGATTCAAATATGGTGATTTTAGCTGTTTGAGATTGTTGCAGTCCTATTCATTCATTTATTTATTACATTTTTAACTAAATGCGATTTGTAAAACAATACAGGGATGAATATAATATCAATTTAATAATCAATTGTCCCTCAAAGTTTTAAAATTGATCTCACCTCCCCTTTAATTTTTCTCACCAGGCTCCTGAAGTAATTATGTCCCAAAACTATGATGCCAAGGCTGACTTGTGGAGTATAGGAACAATAGTGTTTCAGTGCCTGACTGGAAAAGCTCCTTTTCAGGTAAAATAAAAGTTTACAATATCCAGAATGATTCTTGGCCAAGCCGGGGGGGGGGAGGCAGGCAGGCACGTTTATTTTTATTTTTTATTTTTTTCCCCTTTCCAGATTTCTGAGAAAAGTCAGAATTCTGACTTTAATCTCAGAATTTTGAGAAACGAATTCTGTAAAAAAAAAAGAGTCGGAATGCTGAATTCTGACTTTTTTTTTCTCAGAATTCTGGAAAAGAAGATGTGCCCACTTTTTTTTTTTTTCCCTCTGGTGGCCCAGATCCTCTTCCGTAACAAACTTGAAGTCAAACCAGTATTTGGTGTGTCCACTCTGCGCCTTTAAGAGAGCTCCAGTTTTAGGCTTTTCTAAACTGTTATGTTGGGGCTTATCATCTATTTCAAGACCTTCAGATAATCTTTTTGCTGAAGATTGTTATTTAGGACTGCATGGTTTGGACCACTGACATGTTGAACTTTGAACTTTAAGACTGAAACCAGGCACATGCATCCCTGATGTGATAGGATATGGATAAAAACCTCAAATCAAAAGTGCCTGAAACATTGGAATATCAGCTCATTGTGAGGATGTGATAACTAGCACACAGATTAGAAAATATTTTTGCTTTTGTCATTTGCTCCAAATCTGTGGGCATTCTTGTAATAGCAGTACAGACTGCACACCAGCAGGGACAAAACAACAACTCCAGCATTGTGACTTCTTTATTCTCTTTGTCTTTGGCAGCTTCAGTCATGCACTGCTTCTCTACTGAATTCCTTATAACTGCTCTAACATCACACATTTAAAAAAACAAATCTCCCTTTTGTTTTTCCTCAGCCTGTATCGGGCTAAATGTAGATTAAAGATGCCAAATGTGGACGTTGACAATGGTGTTAAAATGAAGCGTAATATAGCAAAACCTGTTACGTGTTGTTCCTCAACTGATCCAAAAGCATTTTTAAATTACCTGCTGTGTTTTCCTTGTTCTCTGATATGTGTACATAAAAGTTGTTACTCAAGTAAATGGAGTGTGTTGTTTGCAGTGCAGTGACAAAACCTGATATAATAAAAATGTATACAGCAATGCACTAGAATAGTGTAATCGTATAATTACTCTGTGTGTGTGTGTATATGCATACTCTTACAGACTTTCTTATGTTTTTCCAATATATCTGTGACTTTTTGCCATCTTCAGGCCAGCAGTCCCCAAGATCTCCGGCTGTTCTATGAAAAAAACAAGAATCTCAGCCCCAAGTAAGAAATTATGTTGAAATGACGATATGTTTAAAAAAAAAATGATGTCCTAGTTTTCTGCATTTATTATAAGGTATTTCTTAGAATATAAGTATTGTTTGGATGTTTAGTGCAGAACCAATCTGAAAGTTGTGGCTTATTAACTCATTCACTGCCAGCCATTGGCAGTGAATGAGTTAAGATGCCATATTGTAGGTCAGCTTATCAAAGACCTGGAAAAAAGCCATAAATCATTAATTTATTCTTGTTTGCTAATACACATAAATTGCCTCAGAAATGTCTTAATCTAGAAAATCTATAAAGAGTTGAAGCGTAGGAGTTGAAGGTGGAGTTTTGCTGTATGTAGAGTTGTGACCTTTTAATCATTTGCATGAAGCAAAGACTGATTGTTGTTGTATTTGTTTTACAGCATTCCCAGAGAGACTTCAAGCCACCTGAGGCAGCTGCTGCTGGGTCTGCTGCAGCGCAACCACAAAGACCGCATGGACTTTGGTCAGAAAATGTTTAACGTTCATTCATACTCGACATATTTCACTCGTGCAAGTTTGGATCAAACTTTGCTTATGCAAAAGATGTTGTTACACTTTCTTAGTTTGTTGCATGCAGAGGAAAACTGTGAACTTCCTCTCATTAATTATATTTATTCTCCCTGGTAGATGACTTTTTTTGTCATCCTTTCCTGGAGGCTAGCTCATCTGTGAAAAAGAGTAAGTAAGAATAAACAGCATTACTTCCTTAGTTAGGTCTAATATAGATACAAATACAAAATATGTTCCATTTGCTTCAATAGAAAATATAACCCTAAAAATAAAACAAGGTGACTGAAGCAATGTTTACTGGATGAGATCTGATAGTCAGGCCAGTCACGTAAAGATAGGACGGGTGTTATAACACCTGGAAGTCCTGTGGACTTTAATTCTGAACACACAAAGTTTCTTTTTTCAGAAACTAACAACTGTGTTGAATTTCATTTCAGCAACTCCTACTGTGACCATGACTTGTTTGCCCAGCTCTGCATCAGCCAGCTCTTGTAGCAGCTCTTCCACGTCTCACCTCGCCTCACCACCGGTTTGTGTTTGTTATTTCTTATATTTCCTCTAGCATTTCCCCCAGAGGGGATGAGCACGAACACCAAAAGTTCCCCAAAGAAGCCAAAAACCTTTTTAAATTTATCATTTTTTTATGTGCACTAATTTCCCAAAGCGGCGACCTCTGGAGGAAAACAGAGATTTTTGTATTTACTTTTTTTTGATGAGTGTAAAGTTTTATTTGCATTCATAGAAGCAACAACTTTTTCACCTTTCCCTTCTCTGATGACTAATTTATACGTTCCTCCTCTTTGTTTAATATGCCACCTTCTGTCTCCCTGTCTCTGTAGCAGTCGCTTGCTGAGATTCAGCAGTTGCGAGCCAAAGCTCTGGCCTCTCCCACCCAGGAGGCCACTGGTTTTCTCCTTAAGGACTCGTCTGGAGGTGGCGGCAGCAGCAAGAACTCATCCTCCTGTGACACAGATGACTTTGTGATAGTGCCTGCTCACTTCACCAGTAAGAAAACTTTTCTTTTTCATCGAGTCCCTGCATAAACATTACATGGAGCTCTTCAGTAGACTTGAATTCATCTTGTAGCCTTTTTTCTTTCCATAGACTGACATTTATATTGCATTTCTCAAGCTGAAGTGCTGTGCTATGAGGCTGTTCAAGTTTATAACAGTTTTGTTTTTGTTCAGCAGGTGAGCTGACAAGTGAGAGTAAAGTGCTGCAGGACAGCCTAATGAACAGCGGGTGAGAAGCAAAAGCTAGTTATTCATTAATATCCAGCTTAGCGGCTGATATGTTAATTAAATGCACTTCTTTGGCACTGTTACAGAATCGGGCTTATAGAGGAAGATAAATTATGTTAGTAATCACACTTATATTAGCTGTGAAAGTGTACGCCTCTAAACTGTTCATGAATAACATTGGGATGGTTTTATTCTCTTCTCCACTTTAATTAGCTCTCTTTTAGCTTCTGCTGGTCTGTGTAACCAAGCCAAAACACCGCCGCACTCGCCTTCCTACAGTGGATCACCAAGTCCTGTCAGGTAACTGCACACAGCCAAATTTTTTCTTATGGTGGTAAATGTGGGGGAGTTAATTAGGTGATCTCCTGATGAATTTGCAAGTTTGCTCACTTACAATGATATTAACAGTCTCTAATTTTTATTGTAGTTTAATTTTAAAGGAGGGACAAAAATTCAAAAAACACATTATTAAAAAAAGGTTTAAGTGGATTTGTGTGTCACTGAATGGAATAAGAAAAACTTGACTTGATGGAGAAACCCTTGTTGGCAAGCACAGCGGCAAGAGGTTTCTTGCAGTTGGTCAGCAGGTTTGAAACCATCAACTTTGGCCCACTCCTCTTTACAGAAATTCTCTAAATCCTCCAGGTTGCTTGGCAACTCGAAGCTTCAGCTCTATCCACAGATTTTTCTAAAGGACTGAGGTCTGGTCTGGGCCACTCCATCACCTAACCCTCTGGAGTCTAGGGTTGAATCGGCTGTTTTTGACCACCTTTGATTTTACCTTTATATTTTTCTTTTAAAAACTGTTTACTCTCCTTTGTTAGGTTTCAATGTTTTTAGCACAACCTCACGTCTGGCTTCACAGTAATTTCTGCGATATATCCGAATAGTTAGACTAATAGCTGAAACTACTTTCAAAATTAGAGACTGTGTATTTCTTTGTAAGTGAAAAAATTCAACAAAATATCAAGTAATTATTTCCCCTATTGTATAGTTACATGGTGCAAGAAAGAAGCAGCTGGTAAAGTAATTTGGATTCAGCTAAAGCACCGAAGGTTCATGCACAAAATTTTCTTCACTATAAACTGTCAGGTTTTTAATTAAGTCAGTTTTATTAGTTTAACAAGCTTAATTGTCCCAGTGTTTATCTCTCTATTACATGCACAGTTACTCCACAACTGTCATCTTAATCTTTTGTTTTGTGATGTTAGTCGATGTGTCGTTTGTACGTAAACATTGTGCAAATTAATAAGTCACATCTGCTTCCTCTGGAAAGTGTTAACTACGCATGTGTGTACAAAAGCACACGGACTGTCTCCTCTCTTATCTAACTGTTCCCTTGGCACCCTCGGTTATTCTCACTGTTGTCAGGCCCAGCGAGTTCTCGGGAAGTAGCTATGGAAACCATGGTCAGTCATTGCCTATTCCAGTCCCCACTCAGGTCCAGAATTACCAGCGTATGGAGCAAAACCTCCATTCTACCAAACAGGATGGTTCGCCACGGTCTGCGTCAAGAAACACACACACACACACACACACACACATTTATAAATGTATAAACTCCACTGTTGCAAAACTAAATTTACAGGTTAGCTTTTACACTTCTTGATGGAAGTGCAGTGACTCATAAGACTCACTTCATTAGGCTGTCAACACCAGTGCGCCGCTGCAGCAGTGGAAGCTTGTTGGGCTGTGCTAGGACTGGACCTTCACCACCCTATGGGCAGGGGGCTGTCACCACCATCACCACCACCACCACCCGCAGGTTCTCCCTGGGAGGTGCCAGAACTTTGCAGCTCTCTCCTCAAGGTAACTTGAAGGCCATGCTTCACTTGCTTCTGCATCAACCTGGCTTAAAAATATGGAAGCTGTAGAGTGATAGAGTGCAAGCTTAGAGCTAACTGGTTGGTGCCAAACTCCAGTGACGATATTTGAAAGGTATTAAAACTACACCAGCCGGTCTTTTGTCTGTTTGTAACCATATTATAAATTATAGATATTAGTTATAAGCAGATCAGGGAAAGTTTGTTTTGGTGCAAATGATTTCTAGAGGAGCAAAAACTGTTAAGGAAATCTGAAAAGTGAGATTATTTCTCTCTTTGTTTTTTAAAGCTCAGTTGTACTGTCATTTATAACTTGTATATATAAATCTACTTCTGTCATTTATAACTTGTATATATAAATCTACTTCTGTCATTTATATAGCAGAAATGATCTGAGTTGTTTAAGCTTTTGATGCACGATGACTTGCTGACATTTTTCTTTGTTTTTGAGTATTTATAAATTGGGTTAGTGTGGTCAGAAGTTTTAAAAGTTATTGCTTGAGAAAATGAAACCGCCATCACATACTTTTCTCACCAGCTGCTTTCAAGTCCTCCTCGCACAGAACCTTCTCTTCCCAGACATGTATGCTGTCGGGGGGAGTTAGATAGGACATGTCCATCTTTGCTAGCTTTGTTGTTTTCTAGGCCTGTCTGACACTTCATGTTGCATTGCCACCTGCTGTCTAGCAGTCCTTCTGTCCCACTTTGCAGCTCTGCAGCACACTGAACCCAGGCTGAATTCTCAGCAGCAACCACAGAGGGCAGGACTTGGCACAAGGCTCCACAGTGCCCCCTGTCTGTTGGACTGTGCCACTGGTGGTGGCAGGCAAAAAATCCGAAAGCAGCACTCGGACCCTCTGGGTACTCCCTCAGCCGGACTCATGGCTGTCCGCCCCTTACACTCTTCTCCCAGACTGAGTGAGCTGATGCAGCGTAATCCTCTCCCCACTATTCTGGGCTCCCCCTCCAGGGTAGGTCTGTGTTTTGTGTGTCAAACAGAGAGAAAAATTGTTTTTTTCTTTATGTACGCAAGACAAGACAAAACCACCAACTGGTTTAACCCAACCTTTCTAACCTTTTTCTTCGCCATGTTTCCTCTTCGCCCAGGCCATCCCACCATTTGAATTCCCCAAGACTCCGAGTTCTCCAAACCTGGTGACCTTCCTGACACAGCAGGGTATGGTCATAGGCTCTCCTTGCAGCAGGACTGCCCCAGCAGAGCTCAGAGACCTGGTACACCAAGCACCCACACCGGTCACCCATTCTCCTCATTGCATCCACAGATGGAATGATGATACCAAGAGCTTTGGAAGGTCGTGTTTTGTTTCTGCTGTTCTTTGTTTTATGTTCCCCGATGATGCAATCCACAAAGAACCAGGGTACACGGAGAAGCTTGTGTCATGTAAAATTAGTTTAAAACAGGCAATGTTGGGCACTTAAAAGCACACATTGCTGAGTTAAAATCTTTCTCTACCTTTTCTTTATTCTTTGGACTTTTTATTATATAGTGTACTGTTTTATTATCCAAATATGATGTAAAATTATATTACAGAGTATGTAGATAGATATGGCTAATTAATAAAATGAAGGAAATGAATAAACACTTTGTCTCTGTGTCATGTTTCTTTGAAGCAGGTCTCAAAGTGCCGGTGGTCTGTCCGACGTGCTGCTGATGGCTGCGTTTGGACCCGGTGGACCTGCAGGTGACCGAGGCAGCACAGAGAACCTGACCTCTGAAAAAGCCATAGATATAACAGGTAGACATGACTGTTGCATGAACGAAAAAACAGACATTGTTCTGCAGTTTAACCACTGACGCATGTAAAGGTTTGGAACTGATAGTGATTCATAGGGAGAAAAATGTCAAATTTGTTCCCTCCTTCTGTTTCTCAAGGATCCCCGGGTGGCGCGGGAGGCTCTGGCAGCCCAGCACAGGTGGTTTTCACTGTAGGATCTCCACCTAGTGGCAGCACTCCACCCTTTACCTCCAGACAGAGAAAATACTCAGGTATTGTGCATGAAAACATGTCGACAGAGCTGAATACAAGTAATTCATCTCCAAATCGCATCTGCAGCACGATGGCAGTATTACGATGATTCACAGTCGGGCAGTACAGAGCTGAGTTTTTCATTTTAAGTAACGTGGAAATTAAATGTTCTGGTTAGCATAAGAGTAAGTGTGTGTGTGTGTGTGTGTCTATATGTATATATGTATATGTGTATATGTGTGTGTGTATTTATGAACAATCAGGAAACATGAAAGCCAGCTGCACTGATGAAAAATGATTGCCTCGGGCATTGAGTGTAACATTTCTGCCGTCTCTTTCCCTGACTGCAGGCTCATTCACTTCAGGCAGCCCTGCAGGCTCCTTAACCAGCCGTCACCCTCCGACAGGCACCTGTTTGGATGGCTTTGAGGCTTCTTCCAGTCCTCGTTACAGTTTCCCCGATCCCATCACAGCCAACATGGGTGGTCGCGTCACCTTCGAGGCTCCCGAGCTGCCCGAAGAGACGCTGATGGAGGTGAGATGCCAGATTCCTCTGGAAAGTAATGAGGATGGAGTCTTCTGTGTTCAGAGCTTGTGTGTAGCAGTGACTTTTCCTGTTCTTGTGTACATCAGTCAGGGTGATCTTGAACTAAAGAATACTCAGTATCCCTTTAAAGAGTGTTGGCCATAAGGAAGGATGGAAAACAATGTCAATGAGGTTTTTGGGGGTTTTTTTTCTTTCTTTTTTTTCCTTTTAGTTCACGACACTGTAGAAAAATAATTTAAGGTAAAAGCTGAAATGGATTTATGGAAAGCACTGAATGACCTGTCTCTTTTTAAATCCTGGGCTTTTTTCACCCATGGAGATTGAATGCAAAACCTCATTCTGGTGTCCACCGTTTAAAATTCTGTCATTATACCCTCCCCTCCCTTTCTCTGCCTGTCTTTCTTCCGTGCCTGTCGGAGTTCAGCAGGAGCATACAGACACTGTGCAAAGGCTGCGGTTCACATTGGATTTTGCTCTGTGTCTAATGGAGGTGGCTGCTGCCCGTGGTGCTACAGTGACAGGGGAGCAGGGGGACTTTTCTCATCTCTCTCTCCTTCAGCAGCAGAGCCTGGTAGCAGATCAGATAAGCTCGCTGAGCCGAGAGTGGAGGTAAGGCCGTATCTGCTGTGGCTGTGCCTCTTTGTTGGATGAATTGATACCTTGGCGATTTCCTGGCTTTACGCCGCGTTTGGTGATAAGCCTCTGGGGTCTTGGACATTTTTATTAAATTGTATTGGTGCCTCAGAGACTTACTATGGAAAAAAGAAATTGGAATACATTTAATTATTTTTTTATTTTTGTTGCTGTAATGTTAATGTAATTGTAAGCTTATATGCTTGAATGCATCTTTGCTGCAGGACAAAAACTAAAGTAAAAGCAGCGGGTTGTAGTGAAGGAGTCATCATGTAGGTCATTTTGTGTTTTTATGCACCCGGGACTTTTTTTGTTGTGTACTTCAGCTTGAAATGAAGAACATTTGCATTTTGCCCAGAGAGTGCTGGGAGCAAATAGAAAAGAGAAAACTGCCCAAGTGCCTGCTGCTCAGGACACCATGGCAAAAGTAAAAAGCCTGAGGCACTCTCATTTGTAGAGGATGAGAATTTTGGCATTCTCAAGTTTTTTTTTTGTTTTTTTTTCTTGGGAAGACTTTAATCTGAAGTGTAAATGTAGTTGTTGCATTTGATGGTTTTTGACTGCCTCTAGTGAATTTTCTGATGCTGAATATTTCTTAAACAGAAACCTGTGATTCAGATTTTTATCCTACAAGTATCGATTGTGTTTAATGTGTCATTTGTCCTTTTATAATTGAGTTTAACTTAAAGTACTTTACGTGTGATTGCCTCCTCAGTCATGCAGAACAGCTGGTTCTCTACCTTAAAACTGCAGAACTCTTGTCCAATGCCTTACACACAGCAATGGAGCAAGTTAAACAGGGCAAGCTTTACCCATCTGCTACTGTCAAACAAGGTATAAGCCTTTTCATTTTTTCAGTGGCAGTCTTAAAAACATAAAATTGCCGATGGATGGATGGATGGATGGATGGATGGATGGATGGATGGATGGATGGATGGATGGATGGATGGATGGTATACAATATTAGTTCAGTGCGAAGTTAAACAGGGCAAGCTTTACCCATCTGCTACTGTCAAACAAGGTATAAGCCTTTTCATTTTTTCAGTGGCAGTCTTAAAAACATAAAATTGC
>NW_024582479.1:23117-45586 GCF_018398535.1 Haplochromis burtoni | reverse complement strand
AACCCATGGAGATTGAATGCAAAACCTCATTCTGGTGTCCACCGTTTAAAATTCTGTCATTATACCCTCCCCTCCCTTTCTCTGCCTGTCTTTCTTCCGTGCCTGTCGGAGTTCAGCAGGAGCATACAGACACTGTGCAAAGGCTGCGGTTCACATTGGATTTTGCTCTGTGTCTAATGGAGGTGGCTGCTGCCCGTGGTGCTACAGTGACAGGGGAGCAGGGGGACTTTTCTCATCTCTCTCTCCTTCAGCAGCAGAGCCTGGTAGCAGATCAGATAAGCTCGCTGAGCCGAGAGTGGAGGTAAGGCCGTATCTGCTGTGGCTGTGCCTCTTTGTTGGATGAATTGATACCTTGGCGATTTCCTGGCTTTACGCCGCGTTTGGTGATAAGCCTCTGGGGTCTTGGACATTTTTATTAAATTGTATTGGTGCCTCAGAGACTTACTATGGAAAAAAGAAATTGGAATACATTTAATTATTTTTTATTTTTGTTGCTGTAATGTTAATGTAATTGTAAGCTTATATGCTTGAATGCATCTTTGCTGCAGGACAAAAACTAAAGTAAAAGCAGCGGGTTGTAGTGAAGGAGTCATCATGTAGGTCATTTTGTGTTTTTATGCACCCGGGACTTTTTTTGTTGTGTACTTCAGCTTGAAATGAAGAACATTTGCATTTTGCCCAGAGAGTGCTGGGAGCAAATAGAAAAGAGAAAACTGCCCAAGTGCCTGCTGCTCAGGACACCATGGCAAAAGTAAAAAGCCTGAGGCACTCTCATTTGTAGAGGATGAGAATTTTTGGCATTCTCAAGTTTTTTTTTTTGTTTTTTTCTTGGGAAGACTTTAATCTGAAGTGTAAATGTAGTTGTTGCATTTGATGGTTTTTGACTGCCTCTAGTGAATTTTCTGATGCTGAATATTTCTTAAACAGAAACCTGTGATTCAGATTTTTATCCTACAAGTATCGATTGTGTTTAATGTGTCATTTGTCCTTTTATAATTGAGTTTAACTTAAAGTACTTTACGTGTGATTGCCTCCTCAGTCATGCAGAACAGCTGGTTCTCTACCTTAAAACTGCAGAACTCTTGTCCAATGCCTTACACACAGCAATGGAGCAAGTTAAACAGGGCAAGCTTTACCCATCTGCTACTGTCAAACAAGGTATAAGCCTTTTCATTTTTTCAGTGGCAGTCTTAAAAACATAAAATTGCCATGATGGATGGATGGATGGATGGATGGATGGATGGATGGATATATATATATAAATTATGATTCATGTATTTAGTTGTTTGGGTTTTTTTGTTTGGTTTTTCAAATTTCTCTCCATATACAGTTGTGAGAAAACTAAATGAGCTGTACAAGTCCAGTGTGGCATCCTGCCGCTCACTCAACAGCCGTCTGGAGCATTTCTTTACCCGGAAGCATCGCCTAATGGACCAAATCACCTCCATCACAGCGGAACGGCTGCTGTTCAGCCACACTGTGCAGATGGTAAACCGAAAGAAAAGTCGGATAATTGAGAAATAGAGGAGAACATAGGGGGAAATTGACCAAAGAATCTTTAGATATAAAAGTATCTTTGTCAAGGTGCTGGTTTGGCTCACCAGGGTTGAGTAGGCAACCCATATGCCGTAATATTATTGTAGAGGCCTGGGTTTGAATCCGGCTTGTCTTGTCTTTCCACTACTTTCTCTCCCAGCTTTCCGGTCAGCTCTTAACTGTTCTGCCACATTAAAAGCTTAACAGCCCCCCCCTTTTGTGTGGTTAGCATTTGACATATTATTTAATATAATATTTTACTCAAAACAAGATCAAACCTTTGACCTGAGCACTCTG
The DNA here is from genome assembly GCF_018398535.1 of Haplochromis burtoni. Taxonomy (NCBI): domain Eukaryota; kingdom Metazoa; phylum Chordata; class Actinopteri; order Cichliformes; family Cichlidae; genus Haplochromis; species Haplochromis burtoni. The sequence continues at coordinate 43,753 of NW_024582479.1, read as the reverse complement.
TCCTCTCAGGTTCAGGCTGCTGCACTGGATGAGATGTTCCACCAGGGGGAAGCATCAGTCCTGCGCTACCACAAAGCTCTCTTACTGATGGAGGGCCTGTCTCTGCTGCTCACTGGACAGGATGACATCATCAGTGTTAGCAAATGTAAGTATCACCGTATCACAGTAACAGAAAATGTCTCCACTCAGCATCAGCAGCTAAGAACCACCATTTAATTCAGGAATGTTCCTCGAGCTAACACTCTCATTGGTGGGAATCTGTGCAGATAAATTCAAAGTGTTTCATCGGTCCTGTGGTAATAAAGTCAAGTAAGATAGGCTGCTTTATCATGACTTGTGCTTTTTTTTTTTCTCTTTCCCTTTGCTTTGTGTCTGCAGGTAAAGAGTGCATTGAACGGCGCCTCACAGCTTTGCAGGCAGGGCTCTGTATATGATAGCCCTGCACTATTTTGGGGAATGTGGAAAGTATGACAGTTGTTTGCGCCCCGCACATTACTAACCAAATTTCCACACGCCTCTCATGGTTCTCCAAACACGTGTTGGACGTAAAGAGGATTTTGCTTCCGGCTCTGAAAATGCCAAGAAGACTCCCCTCACTTCAAGTATCGCATTCAGGAGCAATTATTTCCAAGTATTCACATTAGCCACATATGGTACTTATCTAAACGCATAGCTTTTGAAGATCAACAGATATCCTTGCTATGACCTTGCAGTGCGCAACTATAGACAAAATGGTCACACAGGATCACAAACTGGAGGGGAAGTGCTGTGGACATGTGCTGATTTAAAAAAAAAAAAAAAAAAGTTGGATTGTCCGACTATCATCCTCATCAAATCTACATCTGTTTTATACCCCTTGTTTGCTTTCCTGTGTTGTTTTTTTTGTTTTTTTTTAAGCTTTTTTTTCCTCTTTTGGGGTTTATGTAATTATTTTCTTGCTGACAGGAAGTGTACAGTATGCGGCATTACTACAACTGGTGACCAGAAGTGCACACGCACTGTTTCAAAACCGTTGCCAAAATAACTTCTTTTTTTTTTTTTCTTTCAAAGTTTTGTTTTTTGTGTATGTGTGTTTGCTTTAGATTAACTTTAGGTAACTAAACTGCTATATAGAAGAAGAAAAAACTATCTGACACTTTAATGATTCTATACTTGCTTAATATCAAAGACCATGCCTTTTTGCTTGCAACGTGCGGTGTCGAAGGGATTAATTTGATTAGTTTTCTAAAAGGTGGCTGGTATTAAGGCAGAGAATGGGTCCAGAAAACACTCGTTACCCAGCGCTAAAGCGTGGGTATAGCTTTTAATTCAGAAGGGGCTGAACGTGGTCTCTTAGCATCTTTGATCACAATCATGTTAAAAATGCTGCAATAACCTGGACTATATTCTTCAGGTATACAGAAGCTTAGGTGCTGCTGGGGCTGGTTATGCCTTCACATGAATTCCACTTTTTTTTTCTGTCTTTTAATCTTTTATCTGTCAACTCATTTAGCAAGTATAATCAAATCTGAATGTAGGGGCTGTCTGGAGAGAAACAGCATAAATATTAGACTGAATGTTAGATATTTAACATTTAGGCTGATCTTGGGGCTGAAGTCTGAATGTTTTTGCACTGTTAAAGTACTGTACAGAAAGACCGTGAGTGGAATATGGTAAACGTGTCCAGTTTTTGTAGATACTTTGACTTGTTTATGACAGGAGATCTGCTTATATACGTTTTTAATGCAGTTTTAGTTGTAATACATTTACTGTCAAAATGTAATGTTAGATGTGGGAGTGTTGACAAAGAGATGATATAAGCTATGAGAGAGTTCTATTTGAAGAAAATGGAAAAGAGATTTCTTTACACTGAAAACAAAAAAAAATGCATTGATTGTGTTTGTGCTTTATTTTATTGTAGTGGGTAAGGGTTTTTTTTTTACCTTTTGTTTGACTTCTGAAAAGTGACATGTTGAAGTGCTAAGATTTGTGTGGGGTTTTTTTTATTTGTTTTTTTACATTGAGCTTTTTGACATTCATCCCAACAACCTAAAATGCGGTCCAGCTGAAAAATCTCCTTCAGCTGCTTTAAAAACAAAAGTTTTTAAAGAAGAGTTTGTTTGCATGCTTTGGTTTTGTGAAGCAGTGCTGTTTGTGGTGCCACGGATGAAGCTGTGACAGCTCCGTAACATGGGAAATATTTTAATTTTGACTCCAACTGAATGCGTGGATGTGGTTAGCTAAAAGTAAAATACCACTTTGAGGAATAAAAAGTGGCACATCTAGGACCTGTAGTACTTTCTTTCCCCTAACGTGTAATTTCTCGAGCTTTTACAAGTTAATGAAGGTGGGGTTGTGTGGTCACGTCTGAAGACCGTTTACAGTGACGCCTGTCAGCAGAAAAGAATGGAGGAGAGATTCATCAACATATCCTTTGTGTGCATTTTCTTTGTTGCCCTTTGTCAAGTTTCTGTGAAATGCAGATTTTGCTCTACATGTATGCAGATGTTTAAGTGTACATTCCACAAATCAAATCATCTACGGGCTCCCTGTCTCTGCACTTGCTGCTCTGTTCAGATCCCTCGTAATTTAAAAACAAAAACAAAACCTCAAGCATGTGTCACTTTTTACTGTCCCATACAATCATAAAGATGTTTGTCTCCAGTAGGACTCAAAAGCACCATGAAGACAACGGGTGCAAAACTCGAGATACCTAAGAGAGTGCAAGTGAAGAGTAGTTTTTACTTTGGTGCACTCAATCAGGAAACCTGTCACCTATTTGGTTAATTTGTTTTGTATGTTTGCTAAACGACGTACCCAAATGATTTCTTTTTACACTTTTACGTTACTAATTCTGTAAAACTTGTAAATATTGTAATTTAAGTTATTGTTGTTGGCATGGAGAGAACAGCACCATACCACCTATACATTCCCAAAGACAAGGCCTTCAGCTCAGTCATCCACATTGTCTGTTTAATGTTGCAAAAGCATTTAAATGTTGTCATATCCATAACAGACACTAGCTCAGTGTCCCTGTGTGTGTGATGTAATATTTACTGTTTGGAAGCTACATCATGAATAAAGTGAAAGGAAAGATCATTAACTGTTGTGGTGACTTGGTTTACTTGACCTGAAGCTTTACATGTGTATTCTTCAACTAAATCGATTCGGGTGTAAAAACTTGGCATTCTTTACTTGCTTTTCAAGACTACTTTTATTAGAAGGCCCCCTGTGTTTAAGAAGCTGGCAGTGCAAGAGGGACTCTGTGGCTTTTGACCTATTTCTCAGTAAGTGCCCCCCAGTAGCATCTTATGCAACCCGTAAACATGAAAGGAAACAAAAAAATTTTTTTTGTATGTTGCTAGAATTTACCAGCACAGAATAAAACCATGGGAACATCTCAGTTTTATTTCAATGCTTCCCTTGTAGTGATAACAGCAGAGTTAACCACCTTCACAGTGACAGCTACTGCAGCTTTACGGAAATGAAAACAGCCACCTCACTAATGGTTGAGTCTATAAACCACAAACACAGTGACGTAAACCATCATAAACCACGATCCTCTTAACAGAAACTGGTGCTACCAGAAATGCATGATGGCACCTTTTTCCTTTGCAGCTTTCAGTCATGTGTGAGTGCACTCAGTTAAAATAAAAATTAAAAAAAAAAAAGCTTGAGAACCACCTTTGTGAAAATTTAACCCACCTTTAAGGACATTTATCAGGAAGAAAAACATGGGTAGGTTCTTCTAAACAGACCTAACCCAAAGTTAGTAATATCTGATTTAATAGTCGCCTAAAACATGATGCTCTACACATCATGAATTTGGGGTTGATGATGCCCCGGATACCTATCACTCCTTCTTCTCCTTGGAACTAAATACATGTGATTTTTCATCTTTAGCTCAGAATCATACACACGCTTAAAACTTGCAAACTGTCTACAGGTGGTTCAATTATAAAATAAATAATTTTATCTTGAACTCAATCAGGCTTTCAAAAACTGGGGGTGGTTATGAGAAGGTGACAACCACCTTCAAAAAAAATTACCATTTGTTTATTAATAGTTGAACAAAGTTTCAATGCAACTCAGTTATATTTATAAATAAAAATAGCAAACAATACAGTGAGTTTTGACATATGTAAATATACAATATAAAATGGTAAGGCAAAGAAAATCGGCAAGTACACATGCTAATCACAAAAATATCAGTCTAATCTTTTAGGTAGATTTTTAAGTAAAGACAACTATACAGCGAATTTTAAATTTTTTATAAACTTCCGGTTGGACGTAAGATCTGCCTTGGCCAAGCGTTGTAGCCAAGGAGACCGAGTTTCTATTAAAAAAACAAAACAAAAAAAACTTTATTTATAGCAAGGACCGATATTAACATAAACTGCCTAAATACATTTAAAGTACAAGAAAACCGAAAACAAATCATTGGGGGATACATAATAGCAAAACACCATTTTTTAAGTTAAAGATAATAAATACAGTTTTAAAAACAGTCTTGAATATTATGTAGGACTTCTACATTTAATTTGAGCAAAAACAAATTGAAACTAGTTAAAATACATATTAGAAGAGGAAATAAGATAAAAGAAAGGATGCGCAGCTGGCCTGAAAGATCGACGTCAGGGCTGAAAAAGAAAAAAAAAGGAATCTTGGTTGTCACGGCAACGTTGTGTATGATCGAGCGCGTGCCAAACGAGCGTGAAAATAGTTATAAGTAGGAGTACCTATAGCTAACTTGTCTTCACTGGAAAACAATGGGAAGGGTGAAACAGCGAGCTATTTCAGTCAGGGGAGGCCTGAAGTACTAAAGCGGAGAGCGATGTCAAGTCATAACCTGCCACCGGTGCGCCATTTGCCACACTGGACCAGAGGGCGGCTAGAGAAGCCTTGCTCGCTACGACGCTTACCGGCTAACCCTGAACAGCGGCTCCCGCTACCTGTTATCAAGCCAGCGGGCAGAGCAGCGGCAGAGACGTCCTGTCAGAGCGGCAGCACGGACCTCCGAGTTGCTTCACTGCAAAGAAACGTCCAGTTCCTACAAGAACAGCACAAGGAAACACTGAAGAAGCTCCACGCAGAGATAGAGAACCTCAGACGGGAGAATAAAGGTGAAGAAACAGTGCATTCATAACTCTTGTATGTGTAAGTTAATTATTTGTAAAAGCATAGAAGTCAGTGACAGCAGGCCTTAGGTCTTTTTAAAAGCAGTAAAAGCAGAATGCTTTGTGGAATGAATGAAGTAAGCAAAAGTAAGTTTTCACATGCCTTTAATTAATGCTGTAATTTGGCCTTTCTGAGATTTTTTAATAGTGGATAGTTAGACAGATAGAGCACTCAATTATTCCCTGTGGGGAATTTTGAAGGGTTGTGGCATTCAAGAAACCACCCTATTTCATGGCTCACAAAGTCAAATAATTATCTAAAGAATTCACAGAGTCTGTGACTCCTGTCTCCTGACAAGACAAGGTCAGGCTAGGTATGGTGGACGCATGGCAACTCCAGAGTTTAGTTTTAATGATTTCTCAGTGGGAGGTGGGCAGATATCCGGTGTCACTTTGCAGAGCGAGCCGCATGCTGTTCCATATAATAACATATCACCACCCACCAGGAGACTCCCCGGTCATCCGTCGTTGCATCCTTGCTGCAGCAAGGCCTGTTTTGACTCATGGGTTGCTTACTGGTTGTTTAAGCCCACCTGCAGTGTACAGTACATTAAAGTTCTGTTGTTATGGATGTTGCAGAGTTGAAGTATAAGCTGATAATGGAGCCTCCTAAGTCAAGTAGAAAAGGTAACATGTTTAAGCACATATAATGACTTATTAGGTTTTCATTTAGGTGCCACCTAAACTTAATGTCTGATCCTTCTTCTTCTACGAGTTGCACACAGTCGACAAAACTGTAGACCACCCACTCAGGGCAGTCAAGCCCATACTGGACTGTACGTGGAGGAGCCACTGCAGGACATGAGACTCTTGCAGGACCAGGCTCTCGGGTGAGTGGTGGGCCTTTTTCAGCTACTTATCTAGCTCAGTATTTACAAAGTATGGTTATATTTCATAAATTATCTTAGCTCCCCCCCCCCTTTTTTTTTTTCAAAGCTATGCACACAAGAACTGATGGATAAATTAGATTCAGATGCAGTAATATGGATATGATGGCACAACAGCCATTCATTAATAACTTACTAAGCAGATACTCAGATAAGCTCAGATAACAGCCTACTGTAAGGCAACCATCAAAAGCAGGAGAACACTAATTCAAGCTCTGTGTTTTAATCACTTTACAGAAAAACAAGATGTCAGCTGTCTCATATTAGGTAGTGATGTAGGTGCACAAGTATTATAGTGCATGTTAAATTAACACTATAAAACAGCATGAGGATATGAACGTGAAGCATGTAAAGAAGCAAAAGCCAGTATGTAATTAGTTATTTGTTGGTCTGGTCTGCAGTCTGAGCCCTTTGATTTCTGGAATATGTGCCTTTTTACATGTCTATAAACTTCTTGACCTGTTAGTACCAGGTTGGCTTTTGATCTGGTGACTGTGGAGGCCATTTGAGTACAGGAATCCACTATCAGGTTCAAGAAAGCAGTTTCAAATGATCTGAGCTTTGAGACATCATGAATTATCCTGCTGGAAGCAAAGTGGGCCAGTGAATTGAACCTAGTCCCCTGTCTGTGGGGGGGTGGGGGTGGGGGGAGTTAACAACCAGGTATTCTCAACCTAAACTGCCTTATACATGTTATACATCGCCCTCAATGACATTATCTCATTGACTTGCAGTAGCATTGGAGCAAGCACTGAAATTCTGGATTCAGCCAGGCAGGACCATGGCACGGAGGCCAATGGGCGCCTCATCACTTCACTGCAGCCTCTCCGAATTCACAGCAGTTCCTCCCAGCCCCCACGGGCCCCCACACTACAGGAGTGTGAGATCATCATCCGACAGCTATATAATGCTAACAGCTTACAGTCTCAGGAGGTAAGTGCCTGAAGGGCAACGCTTAGCTATTCAGTGTTTTAGTAGCTCTGTTTGTTGTGGCTTTTAAAATAGTTACTTAAAGTACAACCCTGTGTCATCTAGATCGTGCGTGTGAAAGCACTGCTCAGAGACATCGTTTCAAACAAGAAAATCACCCCAGAAAAGTACATCATGGCTAAGGCCTACCTTTCAGATGGAACTCGGTGAAGTGGCATTATCATTTTCATCATCAGCGACATACAAAAGCCTTCAAAGCAGCAAAATTATGATAACAGTTTCTAATTTTCTTTGTGTGTTTCAGCGGGTCTTTAGAAGAAAACAAATTACCAAAACTTGGCCTTCAATCATTCCCAGAAAAACAGTATGTAATTTTGTCTGATTTTGTATTCTGTCACAGTGCACAAAACAGATTCCTCAAAGCCCTGTTGTGCTAATTTTCACAAAACTTGGCTGCATAATAGCCCAGAGTTGCCTTTTGCAAGAGAGATCGAGGTTTCTGAGTCAAAAAGAAAAAAAAGCCAAGCATGTTTGTCACCCAGAGTTAAATCCACATATCCTTTCCCAGGTGTGGAACATCTCAGTCTGGGGTTGTCTTCCCTGCCCTCAAACAGAGCCTTGGCTACAACATTGCAGATAGACAGAAGAGGTCCCGTGCTGTGCAGAGAGACCGTTTGAGAAGGGCTGTTCAGTGACAGGAACACAAATACCAGAGCATATTTCTGTGGTATATAATGAAATAAAGCATTTCTGATTGATGATGTTTTATGATGTCATAAAGTTGAGCAGGATAGAGTGGTCGCAGCAGGAATCGCACAACACTTAGTCAATGACGGCCCAGTTGGATTACCTCTTCCAGTAAGCCTTGCCAGTGTGAAGCAGCATGCCGTACGGAAGCGCCTCCCTTAAGTGGAATGCAACCATCATTAACACACCTGTGTGCTTCCTGTCATGGCATGTCAAAATGTCTGCTGCTCGGGAAAAAAAACCCTATACAGACACGTCACGTTTATTGACAATTATTGCTCATAATGATGTGTAAGATGGACAGATAACACAAATAATGCTCTATAAGGCCTGGATTTTTTTTAGTTTTTCTACATAGCAGAAGGACTGATTTCAGCTTTTCACTGGGAATATTTTTTTTTTCAACCATTGAGTTTCAGGACATTTGTGGCTTGTTGTCACTTCACAAAAAAAGCAAGCATAAAAGCACACTTTGTTTTTTATAAAGCCACTTTTTTTGTCATTCAGTGTGCTAAAGAGCAGTTTAATGATTTTTACTGGCCAAGCATTAGTATTTAATCATTTACAATTTGAGTTTAAGCATAAGGATGAAAGGGTATAAATGTCCTCTGCACAAGACAGTGCTGTTCTTTTAAATTTTTCCCTTTGCGCCTGACTCTTCGGGATACTGTTCCTTTTAGTGGACCAATCGTGTGGAGAGTTATTTGCATGCTGAGTGTCGTATTTGAGATATAATGACACAAAATAGGCAACAGGTGATCCTGCCTTAAATAAATGTCCTATTGTTATGTTAGCACTGGTTTCTAAGGTCATACACCACTGCAAACACTGGATTTGTCAGTTTAAGAGAAGTGAAATGTCACTTAGGTTTTGATCGCTGAAGATTTGCCAAAGTGCGCAGTTTACGGCGATAATTAGATATATTAAGAAATGTATTTAAAGCTTTGATTTCTTTGTTTATGTGGAGCATTACTTGTGTTTAATTAAGCCCAACTGCGGTCCTCTTTACATGGTTTATGAATCATTTTCTGCTTCACAGACTGTGATCCCTTTATTCCTTCTCTCTAGAAGAACCCTCACAGGCTCCTTTAGTTGCTGATTCATGCATAACATCTATATTGGACATGTATTTATAGTATAAACACTGCATAAAGTTGAAACAGAATAAAATAAACAAGCCGTGGTGTGCCTTTTTATTGAACCTGCTTGTCATATGAAAGCTGCGCTGAAAACAAGGAAGTTAAAATAACCAAAAGGAGAATTGGCCACTCGACAGGCCTGGCTACAGCAACGTTGTCAGTTCTGCTAAATTAGGCCGTGGTCTTGTATTAACTCTTTACTAACTGAATGAAAAAATAATTAGTGAGAACAAAAAAGTTTAGAAAGTTAAGGTAAGACTATGAGCATGCAGTTGTCACAGGTAATGCTATGTGATATTGTAAGAAACAAGAGAAAAGTGTGGTTTCTTAAAGTTTTAGAAATGCTATGAGGAAGTGGCTTGTTTAAAAACGTGAACCAAAGCAACAACAAACTGAAACATGAGGAAGTAATGAAGTGGGTGAAAATTCTTTGTCTGAAGCCTTTATTGTGAACCTGGTGTACCTGTAGAAATCTAGAAGTATTTAAAGATATCTATGGATATCTATCTATCTGTCCATTTAGTAGCATGTAAACAGGTTTCCCTTTACACCTTTACAGAAACCTGACTGGATATTCTAGGAAACCAGGCTGAGAGGTGAAAGGTGACTCATGCCATGGAGGCTGTAACAGTGAGTCGCTCATCTATATAAACCCTTACACTGGTCTAAAAATGCACTGACACTTTAACAGCAGCATCTCGGGCCATAATTACCAGTGTACTGCTTGTCTGTTGTCAGTCTTCACATCAAAGCATGCTCAACTTTGAATTGAATGCCGGTGACAACGATCAGGAATGTGATAGGATGTTAAAATAAAATATAGGAGAGGCTAAGTATTTCAGAAGTTCGCCACACTTCCAGAGACTGCATGGATAGAGGATACAGAGATTTTATAATATATGGTAAAAACTTAAGAGGATCTTGTTCCTGTATGTCTGTATGTGTGACCCTGGGCAGGATTTGTGAAGGTAAACTCTGTGTTTGTGTTCTGGCACATGAGAGCAAGGTTGCAACTGTGCTCAGGAGCTTTAGTATCTATAATTTGTTCAAAATTAAAATAAAATAAGAAGCTTTTTTTAAGCAAGATTTACAGTCTCAGAGAAACTGACCTTTCCGACACAGGTCTAATCCTGCATCGTGTAATCATCCTCTTCAAAACTTGATTTAAATTATAATTAACTGCAGTTTGCATCACTACACTGGAATTCCTTTAACTTTCTCACAGGATACATAGTTAGGCACAAGCAGTAGATGGTTTGTAAAATGTGTAAGTTTCTTATGAAGTCTTAAGTGTTAGTGGTGTGAATGAATCGGGGGGAAGGGGCATTTATTTGCAGACTAATGGCTTACACACAATCTGACTCCCTGAAATTAAACTGTGGCGATGCTCTCTGCAGTGTCTTAGGTTGCGTCTTCTGCAGCCGAAAAATAAGCTGGGTGGAGAGGGGGCCTCTCAGGCCATAATTACTTTTCTTTTTGTTTCGCCTGCGCAAAGAACAAGATCACAGGTTTTGTTCACTAGTTCCTTGTGTAGCAACTCATCAACCACCGATTAGGTCAAGGGTGGTTGTGTCATCTGTGCATTTAATCTTCAGACTGCAGGGCATCGAGACTGAGCTAAAAGAAGCAGCCATTCAAGGTTACTGTGTTGATGTGAGTTTAACAGAGGTCAAACGTTTTATAAGCTATTGCAAAACCAGTTACAGATGGGGTTTTGGGTTGAAGAACCAGCTTTTCTAGGCTTTTCTGCATGTGTGCTGACCTGAAGTTATCCATTTTAGTATGGTGGGTTTTTGTAGCAGCTGGTACTTCAAAAGAGCACTTGAAGGACTGTGGAACTGCTGTTAGGTAGTCAAAATGTCACGTTTCATTACGTTTGGACCTGTAGTATCGCTTAACCTTAACCTGCCACACAGACAGACAACAAAATCTATTGATAATGGGATGATGGCAGACATTGCATTTTGTGTACATCCACTAGATGGTGATGTTTGTGAAGAAACCTTCAGTGTGCATCTACATACAAGGTTAGACAGCAGGTCAGATAAAGGTACTGTATGTCTCACCCTGCAAAATCCCACAAAACCCATCACTTAAATGAAAAGTTGCCCTAGTTTTAAATGCATCAAAGCATGAGGTTGAAGCCAATATAAACCTTTTTACCCATAATTCGAAGTAAACTAGTCTGTTTTTGTTTCTCTTTTCAATTAGTTGCAGCACTGCATCTTTGTGGAAATGTGGGAGTTGGCAGGCTTAAGCCATTAAGTCTCGGTGGGTGCAAATCTATTAACATTCAGACAGTGTTTCAGTGATGAGAGCTGTTCTGTGCCAGCTGTAGCCTCATGAGGCACGGCCACTGAAAGCTCAGTCACCACAGGGACAGAGCTTCTTTACAGATCCTGCTTTTATCACTGAGCAAAACTTATTCTGCTTGGCTGAATGGCTTGCCGCACTCTGCTTGTGTTCTCAGATGCATTCTTTCTCTTATATTGCATTCTTCTTCTTCAGAGACACTGCCCCTTGCATTTAAATGCGCGCTCTCTCTGCAGCATATTCTGTTTTGGATTGGGTCATTTTGGGTGAGCTCCAAATCGATTTTTCACAGTTCTTTGCCAGATAATACTTATTATCGAATGAATGAAGGGGAAGTTAAATAACACCAGGAAATGAAAATGGGAAATAAGTACAATTTTATACTGGTGGTATGAATAAGTTGTTGACTGAGCAAATATACTGTACCTATGAGCTGCGGTTATGTGGCTAAAAAAGTATATTAAAAACACACGAGCTGACCACTGACTTAAAGGCACAGAACACAAAAAGATCCGAGACAATCATTAAACACAGTACTAACATAAGAACACGTTGTTCGGCAGACATCTAACTTTTTTTTATTCAGAATTATAGCTTATTCTATCTGTGAATCATTTGATAGAGTAATGTTTCTATTTCTAGAAAAAAAGCTCAATCATGATGCTTCTCTTCACACACCTATATAACTACCTGTCAAAAGCACATATATTGGCACTTTCTACTCCACAGTACTTCAAAGCTGCAATAGATCGCAAAAAATATGCTCCAATGTTGTACGGTAAAAGTAGTAGTTAAATTAGCCTAGATTTAACAGAACCAGCTATGACTGTGAAACACTGCCTACACATATTTCCAATTAAGAATCAACTAATGACAGTGTGGGCATTTAAACTGAAATAACACCTCGCTCTCATACACATTTAGTATGTTACAGCAGCCTTTAACATCAGTGTTGCCTACTTAAGACCTGACTGCTTAGCCTCTGCTGGATTGGTTTAGCATTTATTTGAGGTTTAGCCATACTAAACTGTGTTATTATATTTTTGAGTCACACGCTGATTCCCTTTGAAGTTTTGAAAAGCAAACATCCAATTAAATGACTACGTCAAAGCAGGAACACTGAGTAAAAAACACACTTGTTTCTCGACCTGCTCCACATTGCTATTTGCACTATATTCCCGAGACGATGGAACAGCAGAAGAATCTATCAGCAGAATGCTTCACTGAGAAATGACTGACACCTACTCTCGCGGAGCTAGGGGCTGTCCGTGGCTTCGCCAACCGCCCACCTCCTTCCTTCACTCCCCCTCCCCTCTCTCTCGCTCCTGCCGTCAGTGACGCGCTGATAGAAAGCGGGACCTGCCCTCCGGTCGCCATTTTTCGACCTCAGTACTTCTGGTAGCCTGTGCTAGTGGGGACGAGCGGAAATAAGGGAAAGTATAAAATAAAGCAATCGTTAAGCCGAGATCCCTTGTGAGCGGTCGGGGATGCACGCGACAGCTCCAGTAAACGGTCGTGGCTCCTGAGATGCACGCGCAAGAGACGAGTCGCTGCCCTCAAATCATTTTTTTGTGTGAAGACGTGTTGCGAGCCGCCATTTTTCTGCTGTGTTGCTTCAAAAGTCTGCTCCGACTCGAGAAAGGGGATTCGAAAACGCGTTTCCATGAAGTGTGTATCGCCGTGAGCTCCGCGGGATTTCGGCTGATAGTTTCGTGACCTGCCGTGGACCTTTGTGCACAGATGAGGGATTATCAGATGTAAGAAAAAGGAAGAAGAAGGGGGGAAAGTGAGGCCACATTTTCCGCTCTTAGAACTGACACTGACTGGAGGAGATACATTTATTAGAAGAGAAGATTTGGTGTTTTCTCGGAAGGCGGAACGAAAAGGGGAAGCTTCATTGATCGTTTGTTGCTCTGGCCCTCCGTCAATGGTAGCCTGTCGTAAGTTTGCTCGTTTTTCTTGTTATTTGGCCCCCTTTTAACAACTGCTCGGCCGCAGCCTGGACTGCGGAACACAGGGACAACAGTATGCTCCAGAGTTGGATCAAGTCACTGGCAGCCTGCATCTGAAAGGAGAAAAAAAGAAAACAAAAACGCCAAGTTGTTTTTGTTTTTCTTAAACAGATTTTTTCGGTGCCTGAGGCGTTTTGTGAAGAAATCACTCGGAAACTCCTTCCAGAGCGACGAGTGCCCTGCCCTGAGTCTTCCAAATCCTACAGTTTGCTGTGATTGGCCAATTGGAACCACGCATACATCTTTTAACTTATTGCCTAGCCAATCCTGTAGTATTTTCCTTTCTATTATTATTAATATTAATTTGTAAGCCACATTAACTTATTTTTGAACAGAAATGTCAACTGCTCGATTTGATTCCTCTGATCGGTCCGCCTGGTATTTTGGACCCGTGTCACGACAGGAGGCACAGAATAGGTTACAAGGACAGAGACATGGCATGTTTCTTGTTCGAGACTCGTCGACCTGCCCCGGCGACTACGTACTGTCGGTGTCGGAAAACTCCAAAGTGTCTCACTATATCATCAACTCTTTGCCCAGCAAGAGGTTCAAAATAGGGGATCAAGAGTTCGACCACCTCGCAGCTCTCCTGGAGTTCTACAAAATCCATTACTTGGATACGACCACGCTGATAGAGCCAGCCCCCAGGTAGGGAGGTCACCCACCACGCCTCCTCCAGCACTTTACCATACTATTTTTTTTTTTTTTATCAGAACTAACCCAGTTTCACTCGGTTATGTCATAAAATCAGCACTATTACCACACATCTAGTTTGCTTGCTTGTTTGTTTGTTTGGGGTTTTTTTTCTTTTAAGTGTTGGTACCACTGGAAAAATAAACCTCACTAAGGATTTGTGTGGTTTTACAACCAAACCTGATACCACATTTTGGTAATTGAGGAGTTAGGTAATCGTGTTTGTAAAGGATTTTATTCAACAAATAATGCAGTTTTGTTGTATTCTAGGCTTCACAGTGATAACTTTTAAGGATAACAAATTAACATTTACTTAATTTCCTCATTATTTTTCGTTTTTGCTAAGGTATTCAAGTACGCCGAGTCCTCCTGTCCAGCCCATGGTTGGAGCAGAGGAGAATCTGGAGTATGTGCGGACTCTGTACGACTTCACCGGCAGCGATGCTGAGGACCTTCCCTTCAAGAAGGGGGAGATCCTTATCATCCTGGAAAGACCGGAGGAGCAGTGGTGGAGCGCCAAGAATAAAGATGGACGTGTTGGGATGATCCCTGTGCCCTACGTAGAGAAAGTGGTACGACCTTCACCCCACCCTGGCCAACCTTCTCATGGATCGCGAAACTCCAACAGCTATGGGATCCCTGAGCCCTCCAATGCTCTTGCTCATGCCTATGCCCAACCCCAGACGCCTTCTCCAATGCCCAACGCACCTGGAGCGGTTATCGCTCCGCTACCGTCCATGCAGAACGGCCCTGTCATGGCGAAAGCCATCCAGAAACGAGTGCCCTGTGCCTACGATAAGACTGCTCTTGCTCTAGAGGTATTGTATTTATTTGATCTTACCTGTTTTATTTCTTTGTTTTTGTTTTTTGTGTTTTTTCTAGGCGATCAATGTGATTTCATCATGTTTTAATGCACTGCTCATTTTTATGAAGGATGGATATTGTAATTAAATCATTAGCTTTTCTAAAATCTGTTTAGCTGGACCTTTGATCTGTAACGCAACATCATGCAGTAAATTAATATGCCAGGTAAGGGCCTGGAGTACAACACGCTATAAGCTTCTTTGCCTAAAGCAGCAGTATCCCATCTTCAGTCATTTCTTAATTATTTTTCCATTTGTGCCCAAATAAATCAAAAATGTCTGTGTGCAGCTTAGACTTTTCTACATAAATTAGTTTATCACCTCAGTCAAGTTAAAACACTGAAAAAAACTTGTGTAGAAGTCACAGAAGCTAAGAGGTTTTATAGAAGACTTTGTTTTTACATTTTCACAACCTGACATCTCTCTAGGAGCTGTCAGGTTACTTAAACATAGACAACAATCGCCAATCTCAAGAGTTAACTCTTATAAAAATTAGGTTGTGTGACCAAAGCTTGGAGAGGCTTATGTGTAAAACTATCACTTCTTTTTATACTAAAATTGCAAAATTAAGTAGTAGAGGGACCTGGGGAAACACCAGTGCCGCCTTCAGTTACCGCAGTAGTTTTGCTGGTTCAATGTGAGAAAGTGTCTACAGATAAGCTTCGCCTTTTCTCAGTCCTTTTGACATTCTAGCCTGTTGATGTGTGCTAACACTAAAAGAATAATAACCAAACTGTGGTTTTAGCATCTTGCTGCTTGCTCTTATCAGGCCCTTCCTGTTTGTTTGAATATAAAAAGTTATTATTACACCAGGAGACTATCTGCAAGTTCATAACTAGTTCTGGACACTGGCTGCACAAAGATCCTTTGGTTATGGGGTGCTGCTGTTCAGTCAGAATACATGAACCACATCTATTTTGTAGCCTTGGATAGTTAAAAAAAACAACAAAAAAAAAAACAAGTTTCTGGCTTTGGATTGGACCAAAAGTCATGCAGATATGAGATGGGTGGTTTGAGAGAGCTTAATATGATTCTTGGAACGATGAATAATAAATGCAAAACAAAAGTTTGCAGATGTAAATGGGAGGGTGGGTGGGGAATCTAGTGAAACTCACCACAGCATTGTGGCTTTTGATCACTTGTCTCTGTGACTGAAGCTTACACTCAGTGCTGTCCATCTAAATGCTAACCTGGAAGCGGCTTTGACGAAAGCATTTCTCAGCAGTCTTGCCTTCCTCAGTGGTACGCTGTGGCTAATACAAATCTGCTCTGACTGTGGTGGCATGTCGAAACATGCAATGCAATGCTCAATATGTGCCTCAGAAATATAGTGGGCCTTCAAAACACTCAGCTCCAGTAGCAGATTGAGCTGTAGTGTATTTTTTTTTTTTTTTTGTTGGTTTTTTTTATCTTCTTATTTTTCACCCCAGGGGAAGGATGAGAATGCAAGCTATCTTAAAATAGTGCCACTTCCATTCACTCCCATCAGTTTGACAGCAGTTATAGGTGTAAAATAGGGCAGTAGATATGGATACAGAGAAGTACTTCCTCCCTGTGACTCTTTCTTGCACATAAATGAGTGTAAATTGAGCATATCTGAATCCTGCTAAAGGTTAAGCAGTTTTTGTGTGTGTGTGGGGGGGGGGGTTGTTTCGTTGATGTGTTGTTAAGTAATCGACAGCTAATAGCAGTCACCTCAAAAAATGTCCCTAACCTCATTTAGACTCAAACTGCGATGCTGGTTGAGTGCATAAACAAGATGCATCAGCTGGCCAGTGTCTCTGCACCCTTCTGGGCCTGTTGTCGCCCATCTTTTATTAGCACCGAAATGAGATTCCAGCTTCCATTTAATAAATGTTCATGTAACTTACTGTAATAGATAGAAGAGAGGAAGAGACGAGGCCAAGGGACGGCTGTAAAGAAAGATGGGTTGCACCGCACCCGAATGAGCAGTCAAGAGTGAGCATGTGAGAACTGAAACTTGAGGCGGGACTGTGTTTGCCGCTTACGTTTTCTCTGTGATCATATGGTGTAGCAGTGAAGCAGCAGATGGAGCCATGGTTAGCAAGAGATGAAATATTAAAGTTAAATGTGGCTCTTCTCGGTACATGCATGATTCCCAAAAGTACATCTGAGATGATTATTGATGCAACAGTGCATTTG
This sequence comes from Haplochromis burtoni, assembly GCF_018398535.1. Lineage (NCBI taxonomy): Eukaryota > Metazoa > Chordata > Actinopteri > Cichliformes > Cichlidae > Haplochromis > Haplochromis burtoni. Next base: position 26,850 of record NW_024582479.1, on the reverse strand, counting down.
TTGGTGCCGGCATAGATGCTCGTATAATGCTTGCTGGCTCGTGTCATTAGTTAAGTGAAGAGTACATTTTCTCTGTTTCTAAGAGATTCCCCAAGCTGGTCTGATGGACCTTCAGGTGAACAGCTTTAGATGTTTTGTCCGGAATCGGAATTAACTCGTTTTATTTTTATTTATTTATTTTTTAATAAACCACCAGAGTTTGGCAAAAAGCAAACTTTGGCCCCTGAAGGCATTAAAAATGTTAACATGTGAGAATAAAAATAAACTTGACCTAACATTTTTTTAAAATGATTATTATTAATCAGGGATTGATTTAAATCCGATTGGCATCCATTTTCATTGTTGCTTCTTTTGTTTCCATTTCATTTATTTATATTTTAGTTGTAAATGTCACAAAACCAAAATTTTCTGTGACACTGTTTTGATTCTTTTTCCCAACTTGTAATCACCGACCTGTGTTCAGGGTGATATGGGTAATGCGTTCCCACGGTTCATCCTAGGTTATGCCATTTCATGTTGTCATCGCAGGTTTTAGAAATTGCCACATCTATTTGCATTGGCGAGCTCCACCTAACTCCAAGTATTAGTTTATTTCAACTGGACATAAGTAACAATAAAGCAACAGGAGGTTTCATTCCCCAACTTTGATGTGGAAGTACTTTTAATACCTGATGTTGCACAGTGCTAAATTGCAATGGTTGGATTGATTTCCACAGAGAAAAAATAATAATAATGGTAGTTGTTGAAATCTGCATCATAGATAAAGTCTTTGACGTCAGTGCTTCCAGCTTTAGGAACAGAAAGCTCATGGTCAGATACATGTATCACCACTTTTCCACCAGCGCCAGTCTTCCTCAGAGTAAAGTAATGAAACTGTTCCAGATTCAGTGTTGCTGCATTCGTTACATTGTCCATGCAACAAATGCAGATTTGTTTCTTGGCACAGTCTTCTCTCTAGTGTGGATAGTGATAGCCCTTGTACCTGCTTAAAGATGGGCAGCACTTGAATGGTTCAATAGGTTCACTCTGCAGAGTCCCGATTTGAATTCTCTTAACTGAGCTTCATTTAAGGAATCTGCATATTCAATCTAGGTTCTGTGTGTTTACGGTCCTGTGAAGACTTACAAATGTAGATATCCATAAGGTTCTCTGAATGTATATATGGATACAGCTTTAATTACTGCTGGTTAGTTCTCTGGGATACCTCCGCTACTTATGTCTCTCAAAATGTGAATACTGGGGGGGGGGGCAGCATTCCTTAATCGAAAACCTCCTCCTGGTTATGCATTTCCTTGTTCATTTGCGTAATCTGCAGCCTTGCTTTTTCTATTTTGCAATTCCCGACAATTTTGGTTTGCAATTTGACTAAAGCCCAAGTCACCATTCGCCTGTCAACAAAGCTTTGCTGTTCACAGCTGTCGGTGTGTGCCCCCTTTCAGCCTCTGATTGATACACAGTATATGATCACAGACTCTGGCTATTAATGTGCGTCATAACTTTTGAATGAACTGACGCAGCTTAAAAAGCTTTATTGACTTTTTCTGCTGTACTTTTACAATTACACAACTCCATAACTTCAAGTCATAAAAGGTGATTCCCACAAGAGAGTTTCCTCTCGGTTGGGTCTGTCTTTATTTTTTTATTTATTTATTTATTTTTAAATCTGGAAGCTCTTGGAATTCCAGATTTGTACACCATCTATTTCAATGTATCCACATTTTCTAAGTCTTTGGTTTTTAAATATACTGTGTAGCATGCTGCAAAAAGCTCTGCCTAAATGGATATGATGCTGTAGAAGTTCAAGACAAAGAAGAGCACCCAGAATTTTAAGTATCTACATTTCACCAGTGTTCATTATAGTTGGTTAATTGAAAAAAGGCATCAAAAACTTTCACTAGCTAAAGCGGTGTTTCCACGGTTATTTTTGGCTTCGAATTTGCCTCCACTGAATGCACAGAATCTTTAATTTTGTGGCATGACTATTTTAGATCACGAGGTTCAGGATATAGAAGCTGCGACTGGACATACAGGCAGATAAAATCAAGTTATGCCTTCAATATGTTATGTTTTTAGGCTTCCCCCCCCCCTTTGTAGCTTATTAGTAGTTAATTCTCTCTCTCTCTTTTTAATATTCAAAATACTTAAAACATGCATTCTTAAATAACAATGCTTTTCTGGCTGAAGATTTCTATCTACTTGACATAAGGCAACATTTAACACCTTAATTTAAACCTTATGAAGTTCTCAACGTACAAACCTGACCTTTTCTGACTTTTTGACAGATCTCACTAATACTTTTTATGACTGTATACATCATATACTTGTCATTTGAGAGTGATATCGTTGTAGTTCCAAAGTCCAGGACAGGATTTGAAGCTTCATTCAAATCGATGCCACACTGGTGTGCCCTCACATCGTATTTTCAGTCGTGGTTTTGATGATGGACTTTTTCCCCCTCCTAATCCTGATAAAGAACATATGGCTTTAACAGATTGGGGTCACACGCAGTGTCACAAACCATCTGAGCGACAGCTCGGCGCTCTTCTGTCATCTTTTAACCTGCGGTGTAATGTGACAGTGGAGATCTGACAGTCTGGGTTTTATTTTAGAAAGCGTGTATTAATAAATCAGACTGGATGTTCTGTAACCTCAAAGGGTTTATTGTTGTAGTTTGGAACAGGCTTTAAAACAAACATAAGCCACTTGTCATAAGGATTTAGTTTTTTTTTAATTGGGCCTATGACTGACTACTGTAAGACACAGATTGTAGTTTTGTTTTACAAGTTTCTGACTAAAATGTTTAAATGGCACAAAACAACTCCCCAATACTGCATCGTGCAGAATGTCTTGTGTGTAATTAGGTTAGACTTTGACACCAGTTCTCCTGTAACTCTGCTTTCTTTCCTCCTTTTCTCAGGTTGGTGACATTGTCAAGGTTACGCGGATGAACATCAGCGGTCAGTGGGAGGGAGAGGTGAACGGACGGAGGGGTCTCTTCCCGTTCACCCATGTCAAAATCATAGACCCCCAGAATCCAGAGGAGAGTGACTGACCTAGGCGTTCAGCTGAAGCCTCTCTCCCGTATCGCCGAGTACCCGAATCTGCTGGCTGTCTCCATCTTTTCCTGCCAGTGTCACAGTTATGTGCTTGCCTGCTTGGGGCTGTACCATGATAGCAACCCCCCTCCCCCTTTCCTGTTGTTGTTGCCAGCCATTGCAAGGCTTTCTGACTGTTTACAGCTTTGGACATTAGATCCAAACTAAAACCTGACCCCACTTTCCCAGGTCCCTTTTCCCTTATCTTTGTTCCAGGCTGGGTGGCATTTTTGCATTAGTGTTCTTTTCATTTCCAGATCACTGGGCATCAGACTGTGTGTGTGGGTATGTATGTTTTTGTGTATGTGTGTGTCCACAATGGATAGTTAGCATATAACATCACGTCTTTTAAAAAAAAAAAAAGGAAAAAAAAGTTTTCTCTTAATATTTGTTATGTTTGACGTCTTTGGGACTTTCGGAAGTGTTGATGTATGCTTGTTTTGTTGATGTGAGAATATTTGTATGAAATAGGGAAAGAAAGAATTATCCCTATGGACTAGGGAGAGCACTGAGGCAATGAGGAGCTAACCAGCCAGTCATGTTATTTCTCCAAACAATCAAGTCACTGTTGTACCTTAACCATTGCACAAGCACACACTTGTACACATTGGCCATGAGTTATTCAGGTAGACAGATTT
>NW_024582479.1:0-23014 GCF_018398535.1 Haplochromis burtoni | reverse complement strand
GTGTGTGTGTGTGTGTGTGTGTGTGTGTGTGTGTGTTACAGATTAGGAGGAAGTAGAAAGAGATGGGGTGTGTGGAGGATTTGAGTTGGAACATGGCACGGTAGATCTCATTATCCCATCCATTCTACATCCTGACTGGCTGATAGCTTATTTATCTTATGTTACTAAGACATGACACGGCCATGTGACTTCATCATAATTGTTGCTATTTTCAAAATCATTGTCCAATGATTAATTTTATTTTTTTGTTTGGATTTGTTGACATGGATAGTGGGGTAACCTTGCATCTCCACGTTGGTGCCTCTTTACTTGCTTGGAGATCATTGAAGACTAAGACACATTTTAGATTATATGCATTAGGAGTGCCAAGCTTTGAGCAGGGTTTCTAAAGCCAAATAGCAACAGCCCTGGCGAGCACTTTCCACAAGCATCTGACTACAAGGCTAAACATACTAAAAACATAGTGTCCACACAGTGTGGGCATGAGGACTTGAAGCCTTTCCACTGAGATGAAGAACTCAGTGGCGTAGGTCGGGGAAGGAGGAATGTCTGAGCAAGCCAATGAGATCCCATCAATGCCTTTTCAAAGTAAGACAAGTCTTACTTCTAGCGCATGCAATCCCATCTCTGGCCCTTTAGTTTTAATTGTGATGATACTCCTCTCAATGTAGGATTTTTATTAACTTTTTTCAACCAGCTTTATTCCTTGAGTATTTTTGGTCTGCACACCAATTATTCTTCTCCTTCATGCTGAGTAGTAGAAAGAATCTCATCACACCGTGCCACAGCCGATTCTGTCGAGCCGAGGATTAAACAGATGTGCAAACGGTGCAGAACCCCAGGTCTGTGCTGTAAAAACTGATCAATCCCACCCCTGCCCATCCTACCCCCCTCTCTGTCACTTCTTTTAGCGCTTTCTGTTAACAAAAGGAGAAAATCATTGCTCAGCAAACGACTTAGAAATCTTTTAGTTGTATCCCTGTTTTCCTGTTCGGTGAGTTCGTAGTAAGCTATGAAATCAAGTATTTTTGTTATTGAGTGATGTTATTAAAAGTAACCATGGGTGACATTTTAAAAAGGGAAAACGAATAAATGCCTGCTGGTTGCCTCTGTGCATGACCTCTTAACCAGGGAGATCATATTTTTTTTGTTTCCCCCCCCCCTCGCCAAATGCTGCTTGATGTCATTAAATTCCTCATTAAATAAAAGTTTCTCGTTTAATCCCACCTGCTGTGTACAGACGCACCGTGTTGGGGTTTTCCTTGTCAAGCTTAATGAAATCTTACTAATTAAGCAATACACTCTGATAATTTCCCTTTGAGATGAACTTTGCTTTTTCCTCATGCTTCTGAGTTATTTTGTAATGGCATTAACAGTATTACTGTGCTCTCTTCACATATTTTAGGAAAGCTTGTCTTTTACTTAAAAAAATTGAAAGATTGTGCCTTTTATTTTCTTATGCCATTTACATGTGTTAATATTTCCCATGGTTAACACCTGTGCTGGTAAAGACCCTTTATGTACATAACAAGTAAATAAAAATGTTTACTTCTTTAAGTTTGCCCTCTGGTTCTGTCATCGTGTTAACAGATGGTTGGGTGTGACGCGTGTTGGCTGCGGCTCGACATTAACAGTTGTGTATGTAGAGCGCAGGACAGTTGCGCTTTTTTTTTTTTTTTAACAGTTCCAGTTTCGATTCTCCCCGTGCCCAGGAGAAAGGAAGCAATTAATGAATTTTAATGAAGTGCTAATAAAAGACAGTCAGCTGACCCGCAGATGGGGGAATGGAAAACTTTTCAAGGGCAATGTTTCTGGTGGTCATGCTCTGTGTTTGTTCCGCACTTTGCAAACCAGGTACTGAGCGGTATAAATCAGCAGGTCCACCAATATTTCTACTTTGTATGTGCTATTATGACTTCTGTAACAAGGTCTCTGCCAACAGTGTTGTGAGAAATGAGTGCCCTGCTGTCTCTGATGACCCTTTCTGCTGCTGGGGGACAGTACTGCTGCTGATGCGCTTGGCTAAATGCACTAAAATGATTCCTGCCACTGACTAGGACAGGTTAATGGGACTTTAATGATGCTAATAACTTAGCTTGAGCCTACAGACGGTTGCTCGTGTTAGTTTTGTTTATGCAAATCATTACTGCTCTTAACATAGTATCAGGTTTATTTATTTCTTTTTAATCTGGTGAATTATGAACAAAACCCAGACATTTTGGCACGCTAATATTTAATCCATCGTGACGCATATTCAGAAAAGTGGATATTGTTGCAGTGACCTATACACAGATACATTAACCAGCTCTCATCTTGCATGGAAAGTCCACACCCTGAAACGAATGCTGATGTCCAAGGCACACCAACGAATGTATGTACAAGTATTGAGTGCTACCCTTGTACACAGACAGCAGCGGTCTTCAAGTTGGTGAAACTTACATGTTGTCCATAAAACACTAGAGGTTGAACTGTCCTGTTTGCAGAGTGATGCTTTGTAGCCTTGATTTTTATTTTTATTTATTTTTTTTGCATTTTGACCATTGCGTCATATGACTCGAGGGGGAATATGGATGCAAGCAGCATTGCGCACTAGTTTTTACTAAAAGCTGTTATTGGTAGAGAAAATCTGAGGCGTACTCCTGACCAAATTTTAAATGGGGAGGCTTGAGTGGATAAATATTTGCGAATTTTAATTTTGTGTTGTACCTAGTATTGTCAAGTGATCTAGACTTGCTATGACAGAAACCATCAAAAGCAGCATTTCTTTGACACTTCGTGGATATTAATGAAAGCGTACGGGCAAATATGTATCCATATAAGGCAGTTTGAATTTCCACATTGATTCTCTTTGTCCTTTTTCTCTGGATCCCTTGTACCTCATGCGTGGGTTAAGTTGCCATTAAAGCCAATCAATGTATTCCTCTGCACTGTGTAAGGCACAGGCCGCAGCGAGAACGACCATAATGAATCAAACCTGACTGATGCTGACCTCTCTTCGGGGCAGTGTGCGTTAGTGAGGGTTTAAATAGATGTGCAGCAGGGTCGATAAAGGCCTTCCTACAGTCCATTATGGCCACCGCCCTCAAGCTAGCTGTGATGGCAGTTATTGTGCTGTAGAGCACTTGGCCCGCAGAAGTGAACGTACAGTAATTTTTCCTTTTTTAATTCTAATTTGAATTCATCTAAAATAGCTGACCAAATACACAACATTAATCTTCATAAGGTATAGTAATGAATGTGGTTTGTTTGCCCTCTGGACACTCAGCAGAAGCAGTAACTGACTTTATGGCACGTCAACTCTTTCCAAACACCATAAACAAAAAACCAAAGGGCACAAGCATTTTTCCCTTTAACCTTGTGGCGTTTTAAACCCCAATCTGATCCTCACATGTGATTAGAATGATGACCACTGATGATTATGAAGTATGACCTGAAACCGGTGACTGAGAAAGTCACTCGGATCTTGTCACTTCCTTGCAAGTGATCCAAAGGTAATTTTTCTTCAGTGCAATCTGAGATGTTCGCAACTACAGGAGCAGAGTCTGCTTTGCAATAACTTATCAGATATGGATGTTATGTACATTTTTGGTGGCAGCATAAATGGTACCAAATCAAAAAAAGATGATAGAATTCAGTAAGATGACCCGTTAAACATGAATTAATGGTGTCAGAAATCAGTCACACTTACACAAGTGTATTTCCACCGCTTTAAAAAGTGCATGTTAAAATTCCAGGTTAGTTTCTCAGAAGCTAGAGTTGCCCAACTTAAAATTAAAAGGACTACAAGTTATGTTTGGCAAAAAATGTTCCATAAGTCAAAAACACAATAAGGAGTTTGCCTGGGTTAAATTAAATTAACTCCCAACTAAAAGTAAGTCACAGCTAGCCCTTCAAGTACACACTGCTCCAGTTTTGGTACCATTTATGTCTGTGCGTTTGTTTAAAGGAAGAAGGGAAAAAAAGGAGTTCAAATCTACAACACAAAAAGATGCAAGTCTGCGCGCATGTTCTAGAAAACTACTTGCTGCAGTGTCTGCTCCCTAAAGCTTTATGAATGTCCCAGATATGGCTTTGCCCTGTCATTCGTAAAACATTTACAGGACAGACGCTCCTGCCTTCTGCTAGGGAAGCATGCCAGGCTATGATCGCATTTCCACACTAGTAGTCTGTCATTTCTTTATCGAGTCAGACACTACGCCAGGGCAGTCTATCATAGCTCCGTTCTTCTTGAATGGTGTCTGACATGTTGTTGCACATGGTGTTAATTGGACTCATTGAAGTGTGAGGTAGAGCGGTCTGTAGGTGTGTTATAGAACAGAATGGATCGTTTCACTTTTACATTCATTCTCACATTTATTTCTCAGCTGAGAGAGAAAAAACAAAACAAAAACACGATATACATGTTAACTTTAAAAAAAAAAACAAAAAAAAACAAAACTAAAAACTTGAGCTTAGACAAATCTCAAGTTAGACTGACCAAAAAAAATATATATATAAAATACAAAATAACACAAAAAGCTAAAACCTCAAGCTAAACAGATTTTTTTTTTCGTCCATTAAAACAGACTATTTTAAGTTGCTGCTGTATATAATCCAAGCTAATGGAAATAAAACAAGTGGAAGGTCAGTTATTCCTCCATGTCTATCACAATCCTTTAGTTCTTTCGTATAGTCATCATCCAACAATTTCACTACCTTAAAAAAAAAGATCAATCTTTACCAAGTTGTGTATGACAGGACAGGGCTCTGGCTCCAGTCCACTGTGGTGTTATACTGGTGGAAGTAGCCATGTTGTTGGATGCAAGGTTCAACTGCAGAACGTGAATTAGGAGGGGGGTGGAGGATGATCTGCGCACCGTCTGGATCTCTGGAAGGGTATGGGAGCATACCATACTCAGACCTGCATGGAAGAGTCACACAGAGGTTAAATGTAATGTGACTGCATGCCTGGTGCTATTCATCTTGATCTCAGGTAGTCTTTGAGTGGGTAGAAGTGTACCAAGCATTTAAACAATACTGGTTATTTTTAAAATCAGACCTGTATGGTTGGTATGGCACGGAAGCAGGCACCATCTGTTCATCACTGCTGCAGTTGTACTCCCGCAGCACCAGGGGCTCAACGTGTATATTCTCAGACGGCTCCAGAGCTGAGCCTGAAAGGTGACCTCCCTTCAGTGACTGCTGTGTGGAGGCCCGACTCTCCTCAGTCTGTGTGAACTGAGAGGTGGAGAGCATCCTCCGCAGGCCTAAGAGGGAAATGCAACATTTAAATCTCGGGAGTGTCGCCACATTTTCACACTGCTTTGGCACAACTTACATCACCATAAATTATTTTCTTACATTTTCTTTTAGTATTCATTTAGTAAAAACTTGAAGATAAACATTACAGAAGCTTACTTGGAGAGCTGTTGCTCAAGTCATCCCTGTCCAGTGTGGGTCTCTTAGCACGGGGGCTTTTATTTGACAACCTAAAATATATCGTATATAATAATTTACATGTTCTTTCCAATTAATGTTAATTTCATGTTTACAATGACCTAAATTAAGAAAAACAAATTGAAAAGTATAACAAAATTTAAGTCTCCTGAGAGGCATTCTTACCTCTTACTGTGAGAATGAGTGCCTCCTTCCCTGAAGCCTTTAGCGAAGGGGTTGTGATCAATTTTCAGTTTGGTAATCTTTGAAGAAACAAGAAAAGACAGTTGAATTGGCATTGCAGAATTCTGTTAAATAAAAAGGATGTTCTGCACAAAAATTTGAATGTTATTGACTGTTTCTGGCAGATTTGAACCTTTGGGTTTTGGTAAGCAGTGACTGCAGTGAACGCCGTCTCTGGGAATGAGAAGCTCTGCACAGAGCCCCAGCGGAGAGTGTATGGGTTATCTGCCTGGACCACATGAAACCTCGGGTAGTAGCGATGCATGGAGAGCAGGATGATCTGATTGTAAGGACAAGAAAGCAAATGGTCAAATACAGTGAAGACGACAATATAGGAAAAAAAAAAGGGGGGGGTGTGTCTTACATGGCCATGCTGATCCAAGGTATTGTTGGTGAGCTTAAGCTTGGGGAAAGATAGTGGCTGCTTCATCCAGTGCCTTCCTGGCGCAGGAGAGTCTGGGTGCGTGTATGTACGACACGGGGGGTGGGGGTCTGCTGCTCCTGCGATCTCCCAATGCTCCTTTTTCCACTACAGCGAAATAGTGAAGTGGGGCAGATTCAAGTGTGAGACTTCAGGATGTGTATAATTAAGCAAACTCTTCACGAACCACAAGAAAACCCTACAAACTCACACATGGGGGAGAGAAATAAAAAGAAAAAAAGCACTCCTTACAGTACTTGACAACCCAATACACTATGCTAAAAGGGAGTGACCCAGTTGGATGGGGATGATTAAAGGGAACAATGCATGAGTTGCTGAATCTATGGAAGGTCAACTACTCCTCATTCACTGATCGGTGATGCTAATTGATTGGGCTTCCAGCCGAGACTGCACTTATAGGCTTGCTTTGATATGCAGCAGTGAACGACCCAGAACGGGCAGACTGAGGTCTGGCTCCAAACTGCAGCCTTTACAAACAGCACTCGGCTCACTTTAAGGCCAAGAAAGAAGGGGGGTGGGTGGGAGCGAACTAGCTACAGCACACAATCATCGCTTGTTGCATGCGATCATACCTTGTACTTGAAGCCATCTACAGGAACAATGTCCATCGTGATGACGTAGTTGGTAAAAGGCTGGAGCCCGGATACCCTGACGCTGCAGTGTGGAAACATCCTCCTGAAAAGGCATGCACCAAGTCAGAAGCAAACATGTGGCTCAAATTAAAAATAAACAACTTTTTAAACACTTAATTTGGGGATTTCTTTTTTGCATGCAGGTCCATTTCAAAGTTTCTTCTACCCAGAAACCTGAAAAACAAAATGACGCGCAAAACAGGTCATCCGCTTTTATGTGGCCTGCATGAAACAATATGTAAAAATGCACTTTGTGTAGTCCTTTTTCAGGACCTTGTATTGTCACCACCAAGGTTTTTTAACCCCCTAAGACCTGAACGCTTTTAATGGCATTTTACCCGACTTATTGTTTCTGAGAAAAATGAGATCCACATATGAGGACATTCGTTTTAAATTTCGATAGAACAGTGGCAGTATAATGTCCTCGAATGTGGGTGTCGGGCCCTTGTAGAGCAAAGAGAGATCTTTGAAAACTAAATTTAAACAAATAACTTGAACTGTTAGGTAAAAATGTTATTATCACTTCCCTGATAAACGTATGTATTATGCTTCCTCTGGATGTCGACAAGACTGCAAATTCAGCTGCTTTCAAGACTTGTTTTTATTACAATACTTGTACTGGTCTGTGTGCTACATCTACTACTACTCCTAAAAAAACCAAACAAACACTGAAACTAAAATTGAAACTGATAAAAACTAAACTAAAAACAAGAAAATACACTCTGGAAGCTACATGAAGATAAACTGAATTCATTGAAAAGCAGTCTTTTCTAATTTTCAGTAAAATGAGAAAATGCAGCTGGATTAGTAACCAGATTGTGTGCTTCACATCGTTCCTGGAAATAATATTTTATTTTGGAGTCATGGAAGTGTTTTAAGGAAAACACAGAGGTCTTTTTGACTATTTATTTAACTGTACCCACTGGATGTGTAACATTCGTCTTCAAAGTTACACATGTTATTTTCTACTCTGTGTTCTAGAGCGTTGACACTAGAAATTAGCAGTTTGAATCCAATGAGACATGAAGCCATTCACATGCTGCTGTCAGATTAAGGAAAGGGAATACCATGGAGAGGCTAGACAAGCCATGACTATGAAAGACGCAAGTCAAGTTTACTCCCTGAAGTGCCCGTGTCTGTCTTCCAGTGAATGCATCTGCGTTGTCTGATTGCAAGTAAAAGCAGCGATAGAAAATTTAACTGTATAGCACAGTGAACTCCCTGCAAAGGGACAGTCTGCTTTATTAAACAACAAAAGCAACCTCTTCCTGAATCAATAGGCAAAGATTTAAAGATGGGTGCAACTTAAAGCTTTCTTATCTGCTTTTATTAATGGTAGGGGAAGTATTTCTTTTATTTAAAGTAGCAATACCACAATATACCATTACAAGTAAAATACATTAATATATTCAGGTATTAGCAGCAATATAAGAGTCAGCATCCATTTATGTATTTTCATTATTCCTACCTGTAAATACCTACTAAATTGCCACAGGTGTGCATTTACAATAACACCAGACCCCTGTTGCATGTATGGGTCGCACGTGTCACTCAATCAAGTGAGCTATAGTGTGACTGACAGAAGTCATTTTATATGTGTATTCTTTAGGATTTAACTCAAAGACATCAGACGCTGCTACTGCAGGGCGATTGTGGCTCAAGAGTTGGGAGTTCGCCTTGTAATCGGAAGGTTGCCGGTTCGAGCCCCGGCTTGGACAGTCTCGGTTGTTGTGTCCTTGGGCAAGACACTTCACCCGTTGCCTACTGGTGGTGGTCAGAGGGCCCGGTGGCGTCAGTGTCCGGCAGCCTCGCCTCTGTCAGTGTGCCCCAGGGTGGCTGTGGTTACAACGTAGCTTACCATCACCAGTGTGTGAATGTTTGTGTGAATGGGTGGATGACTGGTTGTGTAAAGCAATCCTTAGGGACTAGTAAAAGCGCTATACAAATACAGGCCATTTACCATTTCTTGCCTCAGCCAGAACACTGAAGATGGGTCAGTAACTCAAAACATACTGCCAAGGCAACAAAGAGGTGGCACATTAAGGCCATGCAGTGGTCTAGCCATTCTCCAGCCCCCAGTCCTATAGACAGTCTGTGGAGGGAGCTGAAGCATCAAATGCCAAGTGGCAGCTAAAAAACCCTGAAGGAGTTACAGAGTGGAGTGGGCCAAAATCGCTTGTGAGATTATTTCACTCAATGCTTATTTCACTCCATTACATGCACATCAGTTAATAACTTTTATGGTTCTGTCTCTCACCATTAAAATGTTCATTTCTATTGAAGTGAATTAGCAGGGGGATCAAATAATCATATCGCCCAACGTACAAATAAGCAGATAACACATAGTATCAGAAACGCCAATGCAGTCAACTAAAATTTAACTACCGGTAAAGTTAATTAAAGTGAAAAAGACTGCTAAAAAAAAAATATAGCAACACCTTAAAAGAACTTCTTGAAACTGAAAGACAGCAAGATTTTCAGTGAGCCAAACTAGTCATTCTAGCAGTTCTCCAGCTGTTGTGAGAAATACTGATGTCATGAAAAACTGCTGAAGGCACAACACAAAGCACTCTTTAGTGAGCAGAACATGTTCCAAGTATCAGCTTCATTACCTTCCATGTTTTGTGATAATCATCTCTGTACCGATGCTGTGAAAGGACTGCCAGAGATCAGCGTTCTCCAGGGTCACCCTGATGCCACTGGGCTGGTATGGGTGAGCTAACAACGACATGCTCTCATTCAAACTGGAGTCTTGGAAATGAATAAAAAGAATACAAGTATACATGTAAACAGTTCTGCAGCTGTATTGATAGAACCTGGGAATGGTTTACTGCAGCATGAAAAGCCAACCTCCACATCTGAAGAGGCCTTCCACAGGATCAACAGTTCTGAATGTACACTCTCTCTGTAAGAGTTTACCCTTTTTTTATTGTTGTTAGTTTGGGTGCTCATCTCGCATAAGTTATTATTCACCTACAAATCATTACATTTTTCGGACTATAAGGCGCACTTAAAATCCTTTAGTTTTCCCAAAAATTGACAGTGCGCCTTATGTATGAATCTGGTTGTGCTTACTGACCTCAAACTAATTTTATGTGGTAGACGGCGCTCAAAAATCTGTCAAAAATGTTTTAGTACAACTTTGGTAAGCTAGGAACCTGCACCACTTGATGGATTGGCCCAAAACTGTCCATCCATGAAAACAGAATTTATTAAATTTAACAAAGTTAGAAGTTAGCACGCTAGTTTCCACCTAAACATGATATAGCATGTTCTGACTGAGAGATTTCTGAAACAAGTAAAACATACTGCTCTGCTATCACTTCCAACATAAATGAAGACAGCGAAGTAAACAGCAGTGACTTTTTTAGGGTTACTGAAGTTGGGCTACCTGGTATACAATGATGTGGTACGTGATGGCTAACGACATAGCTATGTTAGCATAAAAAATAGTGAAGCTGGAGGATGAAAATTAACTTTTTTTTTGTATTAGTCATTGATATACATGGGAATAGAGCAGCTGCCAGAGAATTCAACATTAATGAATCAATGGTACGGAATTGGAGGAAGCAAGAAGAATGACTTATCTGATGGTTTTGTTTCGCTTAATGCGTCTTATGTATGAAAACAGACTGTTCAACAGTGCGCCTTGTAACCCTGTGTGCCTTATGGCTCGAAAAATAAGGTAATTTATTGTCTTTCTAGAAGATTTTTTGTGTGTCATTTTAAACATGCACATTCATGCAGTACATTGTGTGATAACTGAACTTACCAGCGATATGGTGCAGGTTATCATGTCCTCCTGTCATCTCCATCACAATCACCCTGTGAATCCCTCAAGTTTTTAAACCAAATCCAGCCTTGAAATGGTCAAACTGTAGTGAGAACACTCGGGAGTTTATATCCTTGATCTGTGGGCCTTGAACTCGATTGGTCATAAGAAGAGGGGTGGCCTTTTTGTGGGGGGGAGGGGGTCAGAAAAGACTGAGGGGGCAGGTGAGGGGGTTTACCTGCTATTTAGTTTCTTTATTTTTCTTTTTAAAGGGCTTGTGTGCAACCATTTGTTGCTTTTTTTTCTCCCAAACACTGCTATTTAAATTTGAGTCTTGGGAAGAAATAAGATTTTTCCATCATATTAAACCATAAATGTATCCAATAAATTAGTATGTTCCATTCTTTATTTGGTCCATTGACTGCATTTACACGTAGATGGTAGAAATCACGTCTGAACACACCTTTAAAGCCCTCAAAGACAGAAAGGCCAGTGATTTGGCTTTGATGCAAGAACTGGCGTTCTGCTATGTTCAAGGCACACAGTATGCGTGTACTAGACCTGAAACCCATAAAAATATTAATTCCCTACTTTTCTCCTGCATTCCCAAAGAAAACGGACAGCAACCATTTAAAAAAATGCGGGCTGGGGGGAGGGGGGCACGACCCCTCTCGGCAGCTTTGAATGTGTATTGAGAACAAGCTGTTTGAGAGTTTGTGTCTAGCCTTGACAATGATGCTAAACTGGCCAAATGGCCTCATTTACTCAAGCCCCCGCCACACACCCACTCACTACTACTCTCTGGGAAGAGACAGGCAAGCAGTCAGAAGCCAGTTCAAATCAAAGACCGGTGGCAGAAGAGTTGAGCAGCTGTGTTAAAGTTTGAAAACCAAATGCTAAGGATAAAAACAGAAAAAGTGCAAATAGAAAACATCCCTATCTATCTATCTGAAGATCTCTCTGAGCCGTTTTTGATCAAGTTTCAATAGATTTATTTGCACTGAGAGTAATTACGATTAAAATCCTTCATCAAAATTACCACAGTTCCCAAACAGATACAAAAATGGCATAATGTGCATCTTTTAGCCTTCCTCTGCTTACAAACCACATACAGTAATTCCCATATGTTTAAAAAAAATCACTTTAAAGAACAAAGGAAGGGGCCTGCTGATGCCAAATTTCAGAAGACAAATCTGGATGTTAAAAGTTTCTAAGTCTTTAGGAATGCATACTTCATAGTGCTGTCAGATTATTTACGGTCAGATTTCCCTCTCTACATTTTACAGCCATCTTATAAGGAAGAGTGGCTCGCTTGCCCTGTGAACACATTTCTCCTCCAAATAAAGGGCATGTTGAAACATTTCTCCTCTGCTTAAGTCAACTTCAGGCTTGAAGATGGAATTTGGTCTGCCTACGGCATGGATCACCTCTGAAAGTATGCCACAAAGTCAAGTCTGTATGGAAAAGTCATAATTTAGCTCTGCTAATGACATTTCACGAGAACAAAGCCTTTTATTAGGAACCAGTTGCTTCTTTACAGGGACATTTGATTAGCATAGTTTTGGTCCCCTTACACTGACAGTTTACTGACTTCAGAGTTGTTCAGAGTGATCACCTTCATTTAATGATGAAACATATCCATCTTCTCTTCCAGGATGACACTACCTCAACCCACAGGAGGCATCATTGGCAGTTATGTAAATCATATCCTTTTAGTCACTACTAAATCCAAGTCAGCTTTGGACCGGTGTGTTGCACATACAGGAAAGAAGGATTTTCAGTCCTTGCATTAAAGCTCTAGGGAACTTAAGATTAACATCAATAACATGTTGAAGAGAGCATGTGGTAGCCGAACACCTCACCAAGACATTTTTGCTGAGATTTGCCTTAATTCGTCACCCATCACCAAAGTTTACATCCTCCCTTTGCACTTTTACCCATGTGATTTAAAACGAATCAAACGGAAAACCACCAAATGATGTTAAAAGGTGAAAGCCACACTATTGTAGGTTGTAAGATATTATCACTAACATTTCTTCTGCATGTCTGTTGTTTTGCTATTTCCAATGCATCAGTTCTGCTGCAATAAAAATATCTCATGCCACAGGAAATTCTGTGGTTTCAACAAGTTAGTCTAAACTGCAGCTCAAAGATGCAGCGCATGACATCACTACTGGTAGTTTACACACTTGGCTCTGCTCAGCTCACTACCTGGTGGGCCTTTTCCTACACAGAGGAAGTATTTGCAACCCACCAAAAAGGTTTTACCAGAGAAAAAGAGGGGAAAGCGTTTTTCTTTTTTTACTTTTACACAAATTCAGGATTTTTAATAATGTCACCTCTAAGAAGCATATTTGTTTACAAAATGGTCACAAATAACAGGAAAAGGCATTGATGTTTGTCAGATAAGACGATGAATTCATCTCCTTCAAAAATACTGTAAATGCTTCAGCTAGAACCACAGTTACTGCCAAATGCAATAAATACTGAAGCACTTCCACAGGTAAGTGCTTACGAGCTTTATCTTATGATTGCCTATCAGGTATGCTTTTTGACTTGTGCTATGTTTAAAG
The DNA here is from genome assembly GCF_018398535.1 of Haplochromis burtoni. Classification (NCBI taxonomy): domain Eukaryota; kingdom Metazoa; phylum Chordata; class Actinopteri; order Cichliformes; family Cichlidae; genus Haplochromis; species Haplochromis burtoni. The sequence goes on along the minus strand of NW_024582479.1, from coordinate 9,937 downwards.
TGATAAATGTTACAAGGCCAACAGTAATAAAATAGCTGGCTCCTTTTTTTAAAATGAAGGTGATACATGCGTGCAGATTCATGCATACAGAGATGCTGTCTGACTAACAGGATATGTGTGAAAAATGTGTGAAAAGGAGATTAAAAATTGTGAGACTGCGACGAGAATTTTTGGTCAATGCTGCCACCTACTGGACCCTAAATGGCATGAATACCTCCAAATCGCTTTCCTAAAAAATCTGATGTCCTCCTGATCAAACGTTCTGCGTAATTAAGCCTAAAGTAAGATAATTTAATGTTCACTTGAATGTATATTTATTATGATGAGACAGAAGGATTTGTTTTTAAATTTGTGATTAAAAGTGAGGTCCAATATTCTAAAACTGTCTGAATTATGTACAGGCTTAATGTAATGACTAAGCACACCTGTGACTTCTGTGGTTTGGATAAAACTGGGGGCTGCCAAAGTGAACTAATGAATTTAGTATTTTGATGAAATTTTAAAATAAAATGAAATGATGTTTCTCACCTTACGGAGCAATCACACTCCTGCGTGGACTGACAACCAACTTAAACCACCAGCAAACAATTAGCTATGGCTGGGACTGAACCAAATGATGGGTGAGCACTCAGATGCTCTAATTAGTGCTGTCAAATCCAGAAAAGTGGAAAATAGGTGCATGCTGCAGGTGGGGAAAGAAAGCTTAATTGACAAAACTATTATTGCTACCAAGAAGCAGAAGACAAAACTGAAGTAAAAGGATTCTGTGAAGGTAAAGGAATCAAATCAAATCCATTCATTTCATTGAGAATTCAAATTTATTTATGTGGCTTTGAATGCAAACAACAGCTGCCTGTCTCTAATACTGTAAGGTGGTCCCTACAGTATTAGAGACAGGCCAGCAATCTGATGATCCCCTATGAGCAAGCACTTGGCAACTGTGGGGAGGAAAAACTCCCCGTTGGGAAGAAACCTCCAGCAGAACCAGGCTCAGGAAGGAGCAGCCTTCTGCCGTGACTGGCTGGGTTTTCAACTGTTGTTTGCATGACTGAGATGGTAAGAGCCTAATTAACCCCATTATACCCCAATTATTAGTTATTTCCCTATTAAAATCGTCATAGTCCAGTTAGAGCCAAATAAAGTTGGCACTGACATTAGGTTGTCTTCACCTTTTCCATTTCCATAGAGGAAAATTAAAGGTATTGTGCTAAAAATGAAAGTAAATAAATTAATATAGCTTGAATTTTGTTGACCAAGAACAATAAAATGCAAAGGCAAACGCAAATACATCCTACAGCATGTGACATCAGGTGTGCCACATAATTTCTGACCTCTTCGACCATTTTCCAGAACATGGGACGAATAGCCACAATTGCTGACTTGCACATGTTGGACACTGTGGTAATGGATTGTCCTGAAAATCCAGTTCCTCTCCTGATGATAGAAACCCCTCTATGAAGAATCCCATTATGTTCTTCTCTCCCTTCCAAAGGAGGCCTGTCTCTGTTCCCAATTCACCCCCCCCCCCCCCCCCCCCCCCCCCCCCCCCCCCCCCCCCCCCCCCCCCCCCCCCTTCATGGTGTTCTGAGACTATTTGGCTGGGTCTTAGGTCTGGGATCCTGGATTCAGCAGGGTCTGATGCATCTCGATTTGGATTTTCCCATAGCTGATGTCTTTGAATCACAGAAGGCTGCTGCTGTATATTTTCAGGGTGAAGAATTTCACACACTTGGTTTAAACCGCTATTCTGATTATGCTGTCCTCTGCAGCTGCTGAGGCGGGGTTCAGGTATATGCTGATCTGGCAAAGGTAGGGGAGACCGGGATAGTTGTAACATTTTTGACATTTCTGTCTGTAAATTGGAGCTCTTTTAAGGTAGTGGATTCAAAATGTAATGCAAAGTATTTACATGTCTCTGCTATTAAATAGTGCAGCTATTTTCTCTGCAGCACAATTACCCATTGCATGGTATGGCTCAAACACAAAGAGTGAAATGTTACAATTAACCCCATAGTCTGGGTTAGTTGTAACATATCCTGGGGTGAAATGTAACACAATGAAATAAGGGTACTGACAAAACATTAACATGTAATCTTTGTTTATTCAACACATGAATGCACTTAGAGCTGTGTGTGTGTGTGTGTGTGTGTGTGTGGTGAGTGTGTGTGTGTGCGTGTGTGTGTGTGTGTGTGTGTGTGTGTGTGCTTGTGTGTGTGTGTGTGTGTGTGTGACAGAATGCAGAAATCTAGCTTTTGAACATATTCCAACCCCCCAAAAAAGACAAATTATGGAATTTTCTGCAACTGAATATTTCATTAATTTTGGTTGGTCTTCCTTGAGTTTGGCCTCATTGGCTCAGTGGGCATTATAACCTACAACTCTTGCACCAATTTTGAACATAACAATGAAGCTGAAAAAATGTAGTTGTTCACCAGCATCGCAATTCCATTACTTTTTATCATGGCTTACCTTGGTGTGGTTTGCAAAGTGCTTCAGAAAGATGAGGAAATCTGTTTCTTGCACCCATCCTGATTTATTTCCACTACCAGTACTTCCTACTGGTCCATCTCTGACACAGTGGTCTGCATAATGTATGTGTGGGAACACAAACAGTGGAGGAATTGTGTTGCCAATGGCATTAACCGCATATACAAAAGCGACCAGTGAACCTCTCTCTGCTGATGTCGTTGCCCCAACTTGTTTAATATAAGTTAAAGTAATAGTGTGGTAAGTTGTAACATCTGCATTATTGTTACAACTAACCCAGACTGTTGCTGTTACAACTGACCCAGACTCCTATAGCCATGAACTAGCTAACATTACAGCCAACGGCTAAAACATTAGCTCTAAAGACCTACACAGAATATATCCCCATAGACATACAAATAACATAATTTAAGTTTGATGAGTTTAACTGCAAAGCAGATAATGCTATTAGAAATTGAAATAAAGTAGAAAAACTTACTTTTTGGCATACAAATTACTTTTTTTCATGTTAAATTGTCTGTGTTTGACAAAATGTGCTGATTTTTCACATGTGATAGCAGAACTGAATTGGGCATGCACAGGATGAGTCACATCATTTGAAACTTAGCCCTGATTGGAGAAATTGGAAGTGTTACAACTGACCCACGTTACAACTATCCCCGGTCTCCCCTACCTCATGTTCCGCGTGTAAAATTTGGTTACCACAGCGAACTTCAGGTGCCTCGCATACAGTTTGGTCAGCAGTGGGTGAACGTTGGTCATCAAATCCCAACGTTTTTCTCATAATTTTGTGAGCATAAGTGCCCACAGTGCAAATCGCGCCCCAAACGGAGTTTGACATGTTTACAGATGACGAGTTCTCTATTGCTTTCCTTAATTCTTGCAGTACTGCGTTATAGCGCTTAAACAAGCTTTTAGCGTGCGTCATGCAACTCAAAGGTCTGTTTAAGGATTTTTGAGGATCAAAGGGAAGCGTTCTATGTGTGACGTCACCAGGTTTGCGTGAACACGTGACGACGGCAACAATCTGATTACCGTGGAAACCAGTCGTGCATTTTTTCCGCAGTTTAAAACTGCTCGTGACTGTGGCGATTGAAAGACATGATTTATTTATATTTGCAAACTAAAAGCGCAAGATTAATGAAAACTGTTTTCTACGTGCGGCCGTCCTAAATATTTTTAAGTGACCTGCACGTCTTTTTGTACAGAACAAACAGATGTAGCGAAGCCGTAGCGTTGCTCAACCCGAGAATGATGATATGTGTTTGCGTGTAAACATAATAAGATTTGACCTTGGTGAGTTTTTCTATGACGTCACAGTAAAAGTTTCATATTTTTTTATTGGCTGAGGACCAAAGTTGCTGAGAATTCAAGTAAACATCTTATGATGTGTTTTCCATCTTCTAGTCTGATAGTAGACATATATTTCACTTAATTTAGTCTAAATTACACAGAGTGCTTTTATTAGTAGGCCATCAGATTTATTGGAAAACATATTTATCACTTCCACCTCTTCTTTAAGTCAAAGAGTTATTTTTATTGATGGCATGAAGTTGGCTTTAAAGTGAGTTGTAAGGTCTCGGGGTTGATATTGTTACAGCATCAACTTGATCACAAACTCACAACCGTTGAACTAAAACACAATGTAAATTCAATGAAATGGAAAGACGGGTGAAACAGAGACATAAAGTCATCGATATAATATGCAAAACATACTGGCCCATGCTTTGAGGCAGAAATAAACACCTTACAGATATTTTTAAGAACATTTGAACTTCTTCTGACTTAGATTTGTCTCTCCAGCTTCAGCTTGCCATGGTCATACCTCAACATGGGCATGCATCTTCCTCAGGTGCACCAGTGGAACCAACATGCAGTACAATAGTTCCTACATGAGAATTTCCACAATAAATGTCCTAATGACATATAAAATATGCATAGTGCAAAACAAAATATGTTAACTAAAAGTATGGCAGTAAAACTCCCACCAAATGACAAACCTATTGTGATTTCTGCCTAAACACATTATAGTAGGAACATGCTTACATTTTAGCATTTATTCTGCTTCTAGCAATAGCACAGTTTTGTGTACTGGCCTATCAAGATACGCTGGTTTGACAGTCCTTTTCCCATCCCTATCCAAAATTGAATCACAGAGAAAAAGCTTAACCATTCTAATACTTCCATCTACGCTTGGATATACCTCTGTTACTCTTGCCAGTTTCCACTTTTTCCTTGGAGAATTGTCTTCTTGAAGAATAACAATATCTTTCACCTTTGCACTCCTTTTATCTTTTTGCCAGATCTGTCTCTGTTGAAGAGTGAGAAGATATTCCTTCTTCCACCTTGTCCAGAATTAATTGGCTAAAAACTAAACTTGGCGCCATCTCCTTCTCAAGTACAGGTCCCTGCTCACAAATTTGCCAGGAGCGGGTAGAATAATGCTGGCCTTCATCATGAGAATATGATTTGGTGTACGAGGCTCTAAATTTGGGTCATTTAGGTTCTCTACTACTACTAGGTGCTATTCACAATAGCCATAACTTCATAAAGACACGTTCTGAGTGAGGAAGTGTCAAGTCTCTTAGAAGTGTGATCTAGAATAGTCGTTAAAACGCATCTAATAGTCCTAATTTGCCTTCCCCAAAAACCTCCCATGTGGCTTGAAGAGGGGTGTTCAGAACAAACTTACATCTGCATTGTTTCAACTGTTCTTTGTCAAAATCATTCAGTGCATTTAAAAGCTCTCCATCTCCATCCATCCATTTCTCCTTTTTTTTCAGGGTCGCGGGGGGCGATGGAGCCTATCCCAGCTGTCATAGGGCGGGAGGTGGGCTACACCCTGGACAGGTCGCCAGTCTAACACACAGGGATGGACAACCATTCATACCTATGGGCAATTCAGATTTTTCAATTAACCTATCCCTACAAACTGCATGTCTTTGGACAGTGGGAGGAAGCCGGAGTACCCGGAGATAACCCATGCAAACACGGTTGGAATTGAACTCAGGACCTTCTTGCTGTGAGGCAACAGTGCTAACCACCGTACCACCATGCTGCCCTCAAAAGCGCTCCCTTAGCACCAAAATAATTTAGTACCTTGGTCACACCTGATTACATGTCCACAAATAGAAATAAAACAACATGATGCATTCATAAAATGATCAGTTGTAAGGTCATCCAACATTTCATTATGTATTGCTCTAGAACACATACATGTACAAAGAAGACCATACCTTTTAAGTTCTTTTCTACCCTCTTTTACATAAAAAGGTCCAAAACAGTCAATGCCACAGTAGGAGAATGGGGGTGTTGTTTCCATTCTATCCTCTGGTAAATCTGACCTCCCATGATCTTGACTATGTCTCCTGTACTTTGTGCAGGTTGTGCACTTGTAGATGTGAGAAGCAACTGAATTGCTGCATCCTGTAATGCATACTCTATTGGAGCGCAGCTCAGTGACAGTTATTCCTCTTCCTTGGTGCTGCACATTTTCGTGGTACTGTTTAATAAGTAAACACAACATGACTTGATTTGGGGATAATGGCAGGATGTTTGATATATGGGTGTAGAGTTGCTCTTGTCCTCCCACCCTAAGTACTCCCTGCTCATCAACAAATGGACTTAGGCTGTAGAGCTTGTGTGTCTTATCCTTCAGTTGAATGTCCTTCCCTCGAGTCAAGTCCTTGATTTCTTTGTTCTGTTCTGTTCTTAAATAACTACATTTTCCGTAGCCTGTCACACCAGCGTCTGAAAAATGGTGTAGTTCACACTGCCTGTGTTTGCAGGTAAGACACGTCTTTGAACTTTCACCTTTGACAAGTTTTGAAGATCTAGGATTCCCACAGTGACAGTGTTGATCTGAGAGTGGCTCGTCCCATTCTACTTTCTCTTGGCATAACTGTTGCAGGATTTGTTTTCCTCTTAGGATGAAGGGTGCCACAAATCCCAGTGGGTCGTACACTGATGCTATTGTGCACAGAATTCCTCTTCTTGTCATTGGGCGCTCTTTTACAGTTACTCTGCACTAAAACTCATCAGAAGAAATGCACCACTGAACACCAAGTGGTCTTTCCATCAATAGATCTAAGTCCCTAATACTTTCAGCACTCTCTTCTCCCGACAGTGACTTTATCAGATTTTCACAGTTTGGTATGAACTTTGTCTAATCTTAGTTTACCCTTGCTACACAATTATCTTGCCTCTTTCACTAGTTTTATTGCTTCAGCTTCTGATATAACACTTACAAGTCCATCATCTACATAAAAGTTCCTTTGAATGAACCTCACTGTGTTTGGAGTGAACTTTTCCTCACATTGCGTGGCTAGATGATTTAAACCAAAGTTGAAAATCTTAGGCCTTAATGTAGGGTCCAGTAGGTGGCAGTGTTGACCAAAGAATGCTTAATTTCACTGTGGTCTCAGTTTTTAACCCTCCTGTTGTGTTGTTTCTGTGGTACAGCAAGGATATCCCTGAGTCAGTTTGTTTAGCCATCCAGAAGTGTCAGAACCCAAAAAATTCCAGTAAACTTTGCTGATATCTTATTATCAACTCCATTACTGCCCACAGGAACAGGACAGTTCACAACACCTGCGTTCTTGCACTTTACACGTCAGGTCAATAGAATACGGTGTGTGTGTGTGTGTTGTGTGTGTGTGTGTGTGTGTGTGTGTGTGTGTGTGTGTGTGTGTGTGTGTGTGTGTGTGTGTGTGTGTGTGTGTGTGTGTTGGGGAAATATGTCTCACAGTTGCAAAGACAGATGTAGTTTTAGACCCTGGCTGCCAGGTCAAACCATTTTCATTTTATATGCTGGTTACACTTTTTAATCCAAGCAGAAATTTTGTATAAGAAAGGTCCTTTTAACAATTTTCTTTTTACATTTTAAAACTTGAAATCAGGTCAATTCATCACAATGGGAAGGTTAAAGCTTTTCACACATTAACATCTGTCACTTTCATTTAAAAAAAACTGGAGCTAGCAATGTTACTACTGTTGACCTTGTAACATTTATCATTTCAAACATAGCACAAGTCTAAAAGCATACCTGATCGGCAATCATAAGATTAACTAAATGATACGTCACCTACTGTGTGGACTGCAGGTGCGTTGTTCTGTGACGTCACTGAAAATGTTTCCGGCTTTAAAGTCTGAGGCTTTCTCTGTGTGGTGTCTGCACTCCCACGGGTCAGACATGCCAGTTAGGAAAAAACAGGAGAGCATAAGGATGAATGGGGCAAGAAGCTTAATTATTGCTACCAAGAAGCAGAAGACAAAACTGAAGTAAAAGGATTCTGTGAAGGTAAAGGAATCAAATCAAATCCATTCATTTCATTGAGAATTCAAATTTATTTATGTGGCTTTGAATGCAAACAACAGCTGCCTGTCTCTAATACTGTAAGGTGGTCCCTACAGTATTAGAGACAGGCCAGCAATCTGATGATCCCCTATGAGCAAGCACTTGGCAACTGTGGGGAGGAAAAACTCCCCGTTGGGAAGAAACCTCCAGCAGAACCAGGCTCAGGAAGGAGCAGCCTTCTGCCGTGACTGGCTGGGTTTTCAACTGTTGTTTGCATGACTGAGATGGTAAGAGCCTAATTAACCCCATTATACCCCAATTATTAGTTATTTCCCTATTAAAATCGTCATAGTCCAGTTAGAGCCAAATAAAGTTGGCACTGACATTAGGTTGTCTTCACCTTTTCCATTTCCATAGAGGAAAATTAAAGGTATTGTGCTAAAAATGAAAGTAAATAAATTAATATAGCTTGAATTTTGTTGACCAAGAACAATAAAATGCAAAGGCAAACGCAAATACATCCTACAGCATGTGACATCAGGTGTGCCACATAATTTCTGACCTCTTCGACCATTTTCCAGAACATGGGACGAATAGCCACAATTGCTGACTTGCACATGTTGGACACTGTGGTAATGGATTGTCCTGAAAATCCAGTTCCTCTCCTGATGATAGAAACCCCTCTATGAAGAATCCCATTATGTTCTTCTCTCCCTTCCAAAGGAGGCCTGTCTCTGTTCCCAATTTCATCATGGTGTTCTGGGGCTATTTGGCTGGGTCTTGGGTCTGGGATCCTGGATTCAGCAGGGTCTGATGCATCTCGATTTGGATTTTCCCATAGCTGATGTCTTTGAATCACAGAAGGCTGCTGCTGTATATTTTCAGGGTGAAGAATTTCACACACTTGGTTTAAACCGCTATTCTGATTATGCTGTCCTCTGCAGCTGCTGAGGCGGGGTTCAGGTATATGCTGATCTGGCAAAGGTGCCTCATGTGCTTGCTCATAAGGGATCATCAGATTGCTGGCCTTGTCTCTAATACTGTAGGGACTACCTTACAGTATTAGAGACAGGCCAGCAATCTGATGATCCCCTATGAGCAAGCACTTGGTAACTGTGGGGAGGAAAAACTCCCCGTTGGGAAGAAACCTCCAGCAGAACCAGGCTCAGGAAGGAGCAGCCTTCTGCCGTGACTGGCTGGGTTTTCAACTGTTGTTTGCATGACTGAGATGGTAAGAGCCTAATTAACCCCATTATACCCCAATTATTAGTTATTTCCCTATTAAAATCGTCATAGTCCAGTTAGAGCCAAATAAAGTTGGCACTGACATTAGGTTGTCTTCACCTTTTCCATTTCCATGGAGGAAAATTAAAGGTATTGTGCTAAAAATGAAAGTAAATAAATTAATATAGCTTGAATTTTGTTGACCAAGAACAATAAAATGCAAAGGCAAACACAAATACAGTCATGCAAACAACAGTTGAAAACCCAGCCAGTCACGGCAGAAGGCTGCTCCTTCCTGAGCCTGGCTCTGCTGGAGGTTTCTTCCCAACGGGGAGTTTTTCCTCCCCACAGTTGCCAAGTGCTTGCTCATGGGGGATCATCAGATTGCTGGCCTGTCTCTAATACTGTAGGGTAGTCCCTACAGTATTGGAGACAACTGTAGGGTGGTCCCTACAGTATTAGAGACAACTGTAGGGTGGTCCCTACAGTATTAGAGACAACTGTAAGGTGGTCCCTACAGTATTAGAGACAGGCCAGCAATCTGATGATCCCCCATGAGCAAGCACTTGGCAACTGTGGGGAGGAAAAACTCCCCGTTGGGAAGAAACCTCCAGCAGAACCAGGCTCAGGAAGGAGCAGCCTTCTGCCGTGACTGGCTGGGTTTTCAACTGTTGTTTGCATGACTGAGATGGTAAGAGCCTAATTAACCCCATTATACCCCAATTATTAGTTATTTCCCTATTAAAATCGTCATAGTCCAGTTAGAGCCAAATAAAGTTGGCACTGACATTAGGTTGTCTTCACCTTTTCCATTTCCATAGAGGAAAATTAAAGGTATTGTGCTAAAAATGAAAGTAAATAAATTAATATAGCTTGAATTTTGTTGACCAAGAACAATAAAATGCAAAGGCAAACATACTCTCTCTTTTG
>NW_024582478.1:1867409-1889230 GCF_018398535.1 Haplochromis burtoni | reverse complement strand
GCTGCGTTTTCTCCGTTTTCCTCGTCCACACGTAAACGCAAAAACTGAGTTTTTAGAAATATCCACCCTGACAGGCGTTTTTAGAAATCTCCATTTTCAGTGACCGACAACGCCGTTTACGTGTGGACGAAAGGTGCAAACGCATAGAAAAAAACCCCGGCTACGTGTGGACGTAGCCTGAACCTTGATTTCATTCTCAAATTTTATTCTATTTTTTATCTTTTTGATCAGTGTTTGAAAACTGTCATAACAGCATCATAGTAACATGTAAAAGAATTCATAATGACAGTTTTTGTCATTTTACTGAAAAATGAATTGTTGCTCAGTGCACAGTCGCTCATATATCATTGACATGCAGCCATTAAGCTTATTTTTTAAAATGTGTTTTGTTTTTCTAAACCACATTTCTTGTATATTTTTGAAAATAGAATGTGGATCTTTTGCACCTTTTTCAATAAAGATACTTTTCTAAATAATTGCTCTGTGTTGTACATTTGTTTTGTGCAGAAGTAATGTTTATTAGTGAAACCATATTATCTTCAAATTGCACTGTCCATCATTACATCTGTTTGCTCTCCACCTTCAGCTTCTTGTGGATGCACCTGTAGATGGAGCACTGAGCTGTGATGCTGTGTGAAGCAGCAAAAGTAAAACAAAACAAAACAGTGTTGTACAGCAAAGTGAGGAAATCCTTAGAGGAACATTTTAACTGTTGTTAATCTGCCATCATCACAGAGAGAAACAGAAAAAGTGATGGATGTTAAATTTAATCTCCCGTCACACTGAACGACCTTTATTACAAACTGCTGGGTAACAACAAAAATAACGTCAACATCAAATGTGGAACATCGCAGAAACAAAAGGACAGACAGGAAAAGGATGACACGAATTTAATAGAAAGATTTAAAAAGTAACAGGATTATTTTTACATTTTAAAAATGACAAAATCAGGCTGATGTGGAGCTGGTTAAGAACTAAAATTAACCATCTTTGGCACAATACTCCCAGCAGTTTGATCAGCTGTAAAGACATCTTCACTGAATTTGGAGTTCATACTCAAGGAAAAGAAAGACATCTTTAAGTGGTATAAGGCCTCCAGACAGGCCAATAATTTCTTTTATTTTCTTTGAGAGAGAAAATAAATGTTTTTTCTGAAACTGATGTAACTTTGAGGCTAGTTTTGGTTTAGAGTAGCTGCCCATCTTTAATAAGTTCAGTTTAATTAGTAGTTTGTTTGTTGTTTTACCACAAAATAGTGTGAGTCAGTTTGGTGACCGACAGTTGAGATAACAGTAAACACTGGAGGAACTTTCACTGCTGGGGCGGCTGTGGCTCAGGAGGTAGAGCAGGTCATCTACTGATCAGAAGGTTGGTGGTTCCCCCCAGACTGCACGCCAGATATATGAGCAAGATATGAACCCAAGTTGCTCTCAGATGCATCAATTAGCATCCGTCAGAGTGTAAATGGTAGTTAGTAGGCACTTAGCAGCATAGAACACAGTGCTTGTGTTGCGTCTGAGAGTAGAAAAGTCCCATAGAAGAATCCGTCCATTTACCTTTTAGTTTTCTGCTGTCTGAATCACTACGATCCATGACCTTACCATACACAGTTAAAGTGCGCCATCCTGTGGTACTTACTCCACAATAGATAAATAATTCACTTTCAACTCACTGCACAGTTATTTATTTTTTTTAAAGCATTATAGCGTCAAACCTGGAGGCAGGCAAAATTACAGTTTTTACATTTTTACTGAACAGTTTTGAATTTTTAAAAAATCTCATTGAACCTCATACAAAGTGTGCACTTGCTGGCCACTTTATTAGGTACACCTCCTCAACTACGTGTTAATGCAAATTTCAACCAATCACACTACATACAAGTCAATGCAGTCAAGCATGTGCATGGTCAAGACAACCTGCTGAATTTCACAGCTAGCATCGGAATAAGGAAGGAAGGAAACTTTCTCTGCTAGGAAGGCAACAAGAAGTAAAATAACCTATTGTTACAACCAAAGTGTGCAGAAGAGCATCTAAGATAATATCTTAGTTTAAGATATTTTTGTCACGTTCATGATTATACAATGGGGGGTCATAGGCCAGAGAAGACAGTAGTTGATTAATGAAAATGCAGTATTGCAACTTCAGCAGATGCAAACAACTGTTAAAGCCTGAAGAAGGTTTTTGTATTTTAATGCTTAGTGTAAGCTAGATTTAGTCCCGACATTAAATCCAGGAAAGTATAACAATGTAAGTCTGTTTTAGATTTGACAACAGATAAATATGCCATATCAAGATAATGATGACCAGAGGTACTTCACTTTTACTTGGGTAATAAATTAGATTCAGTACTTCAACATATACTGGAGTATTTTTTAAAGCAAGTATGTGTACTTCTATTTTTTCACTGCAGAGAACATGGTTTTTGTCACATACACATGAGACGCGTCTTGTTTACCACGTCCATCAAACTGGAAGCAAATCATTTCTACCCTTCCTCACACACAGGTTCCACCTCTCTGAAGTACTGTAGCTAGAAATGGTACTTCTGTTTTGTTCAAGAGCTATGCAATGAAAAATATTGTTGTTAGTGGATTCAAAAAGTTAACAGGAAAAAAAAGGGGGGTGGATCAATAAAGCAAAAGCGAAAACGTGCAGGCTCTGAAATGTAGTCAAGTAAGACTTAAAAAACAAAACATCCCTTTATGCTCACTCCTGTTCTGTAGCGCTAGCTAAATGCTGTAAAGTACAACTTAGATTTCTTCATTTTGTTATATTGGTATAACAAACCTGCTCTGACTGTTTGTCACTGTAACACTGAAGTCTTTAGAGACTTTATTTGGCAGTAGAGTTGAGTATGATTTGTGTTGTTATAACTGTTTTAGCTGAAATTGTAAATATAAGTGTTAGTAGCTTCATGATTGTTTAAACTGGGTGACACTGAAAGTTTGCTCAGAATCCCTGTTAATTATTTGTCTTTACTTTTAACTATTTGAGATGAAGAAATTAAATATTTTTGGAACCATTAATAATTTCTGTAAAATCTAACAGTTTGCTTTATGTAAAATGTGTTTCTGTTCTCCTTCCTGCAGGTTCTCAAAGGAATGCAAATGGCAGCTTAAATGGTGAAGTAAACAGTCCACAAAGCAATGGCCAAAACCTGGAAGCTAAGGTTCTGATGGAGGGACGAGGGTAGATTAAACTTCCAGCTCTTTTAACATTCATGCTGGGATGTTTGCAGGCAGCTACACTGTGTGTGTGCGCGCGCTACTTATCCATGGACCAACTCTCTGCCTTAAAAAAGCTTTACACCATTGGAACTGTAAATCATGCATAGTCTGTTGCACTGCAAGACAAAAGTTTTTGTTTTGTTGGGGGGGGGGTTGTCTGTACAAAAATTATAAAGGAGTCTGGAGGGTTGGTTAAACTAGTGAAGGGGAAACTGAAGTTACAGAAATCTGTTGAAACCAGAAATAAGGTGTTGCTCGTGATCAGCACATTCAACACAATATTCCCTCAGCTTGGAAATTTTAAAACAGTTTCTTGCAAATCGTAGTTTTTAGTAGCAATAAGCACCAGATTCACTCTGACACCTAATTAAAAATGTAAAAATGCAACAATCCAGATAGCAGTGGATCAGAGGTGTAAGCATCACAGCAGATGCCGTTGAGTCAACGTAACTGAGGATAAAACACATACACAAAAAAACAGCCGTCCACAGCACTGAACACAACGGTAAACTGGTGCATAATAAGCAACCGATTATGTTCATATGAATGTTCTTGAAGTACACAGAGAGAGAAAGGGCTGTGCAGGAAGTGTGATTTTTATCCTGGTGAAGCAAAACAGCAAAAGTAACAGCGAATTAATGCCAATATTTATGGATTTGTGAATCGTAGTTTGGATCTTCTTTTGCTGCTGGTTCAGTGAATTTTGGTTGGAGAGTGACAAAGCCTGCAGCTGTAGCTGAGATGTCTGCTCTCAGCACTGACAGCCTGTCTGTGTACAGGTTGGTCGAGTCGTGCTTTGTGTTTACATCTCTGTGGAATCTGTTTATTTGCTCTTTTAGCTGTTTGGTGGATGTTAAAATAGTTTTATGAGCTTTAACCTGAGATTCTGGCTTTTCTGGCAAAATACATTTATATTTAAAAATTGATTCAAGATTTAATGAATCGATTTGAATCTGGAAATTTATTATTGAAACCCAGCCCTAATGCACACCTCCTCTGTTCCTGTTTAAAAGGAAACAAATCACTTTATTTTTTAGAAAGGGTATTAGTAAGCTTGTGTATATAATTCAGTGTGGGGGTTTTGTTGTTGTTGTTGTTGTTGTTGTTGTTTTTGCTTGTTGTTGTTTGTTAAAAGAATTATCAGTATTACTTTTTTAAAAAGTGACTGTGGCTGTTTATGTTTATGTAAATGTTAACTGTTATCTGGCTGTTAATTTTCTTTTGAATGTTTCTACTTATGCTGTTTATATTTTGCAAGCCACTGTGTGATTCTGGATTGGATTTAGATCTGGACTTTGACTGGGCCATTCTAACACATGGATATGTTTTATTTTAAACCATCCCATTGTTGCCCTGGCTTTATGTTTAGGGTCGTTGTCCTGCTGGAAGGTGAAGCTCCGCCCCAGTCTCAAGTCTTTTGCAGACTCCAAGAGGTTTTCTTCCAAGACTGCCCTGTATTTGGCTCCATCCATCTCCCCATCAACTCTGACCAGCTTCCCTGTCCCTGCTGAAGAAAAAGTGCCTTCCTCTCTCCTCTGCTTTCAGAACCAAGTTCAATTTTGCAAAGGACTGCACTGCTGTAGACAATGAACTTCTGAAAAGGTGCTGAGTTAAACTTTTGTAACTTTGTTTTGTTTGTTTGTTCTTTTTAAATTTGCAAAACAACACACTCCTTTAATTACATTTTTTAGTCTTACTCAGGGTCACATGTGAAATTATGCAAGAGGAAAAATGTATATTTTAACTATACTCCATGTGCTACTGGAAGATCTTTGCTGTTATTTTGGGCGTGACTTGGATATCCACTTTAACCTCAGGAGTTTTTATATACAGGAAAATATACACATACATTCATAGGAGATCTTTGTAAACAACAACATTGTCTTTGTCATACTGGTTTTGGTAAATACGTTTCTAGTATTGCCAAATGGGCATTACAATGATGCAGTTTAACATAACAATTTACTAAATCCAAAACCACTTACAGTGTGTGAAAGAAGTTTCACAAAGTTTCATATTTTTAGTGTTTTATACCGGTGAATGAGCTCAAACCAAAAGGATCCAGAAGATTGATCACAGAAAGCTTTACATGACGACTTCCATTTTCCAGTAACTTCCAGTTAAACTTCCAGTTAATGTAGCTAAAAGAGAAACTCAGCGAAGGGAAATGGATTGTATCTCATAT
The DNA here is from genome assembly GCF_018398535.1 of Haplochromis burtoni. Classification (NCBI taxonomy): domain Eukaryota; kingdom Metazoa; phylum Chordata; class Actinopteri; order Cichliformes; family Cichlidae; genus Haplochromis; species Haplochromis burtoni. Next base: position 1,883,818 of record NW_024582478.1, on the reverse strand, counting down.
CCCCTGAGTTTACCTCAGAGGTCAGAGCGGGAACATCTGAATCTTTTCTATGCAAAAGTAGGACGGACCAAGCTTTACACACACCCAGCAGTTTGGACCAGCTTTGAGATTCTTTTTTTTCCACAAAACCCAAATGATATTCTCTAATGTGTGTTTGGAGGACTGTGATGCTAATGCGTCTGTCTTCAGTTGAGAACAAAGTGAAGAACTTTGACTTTGGCTCTTTTGATTTGATGTCTGAGACACAGGCCAAGTTACTCATCTTTGTACACGAACAATGATAGTTCTCACTGGAAAATATCAGACCTTTAAGGCAGATGAAAGGTAAAGTGACTAAAATGAACTCAGAACTGAAATTTGCATTTTTAAACCAGAAGTGCAATAAGTCGGTACTAAAAATGAGCCATGTCACTGATGTGAAAAAGAAAAGGAAAATTAATCAGTGTGAAAGTTCAAAATCAATTTATTCCACTTTTTCTCACCAGCAGCACTTTATAAAGGGATGAAATTAATATTAAGTTCAGGTTTAGAACTCCAAAAGAGTTTCTCATGTAGCCCCTTAGTAAAATTTGTTGCTCTGCTTTATATTATTTTTGCTCATGTGTGGTGTACAGTGGTGTATTATATTATTTTGGAGAAGCACTGGTTGTTCTGCCTCATTGCCATGTGATGGTATCAGGACTGATTGTTACACCAAATCTGTCCATTCGTTGGAGTTTTAATGCACTGCTTTGTAAAAATGTATTGTTTATTTACAAAAACATCTTTCTGTTGCTGAATGTTGAGCTAGTAAAAATGAATAAGCTGTGATAGATAAGAAGATGAGGTGTCCTCCGAATCACTAATGTTGGGAACGTTGCGCTGAAAACACTTAATATCCTGTTGTTCAAAATAACATGTATGAATATATCACCACCTGTGCTGAGACTGGATTGGTTTGAAAAGAATGTAAAGGCAATATTTCCCTCTTTCTAATTCTAGGTTCAATTTTGGAAGTTAAAGCTTGCCAAGACTTTGTGTAACACTGATCATGATCCTGATGTTTATTTATACACAAAGATTTAACTTTAACCTCCCAGGACCTCGGGTCCACATACTTGGACGTCACATTGTGGGTTGTGTAGACCAGGGGTCTGCAACCTTTAACCCCCAAAGAGCCATTTGGAGCCGGTTTCCACGCAAAAGAAAACACTGGGAGCTGCAAAAACTTTTTGACATCTAAAATGAAGATAACACTGTATGTATAGTTTTTTACCTTTATGCTTTGTGTGGACAAGTAAGGTGTGCTGCTTATCAAATCCTTGAAGTGCTACAGAGAAAATTACATTTTATTTATGTAATGAACACATTTTGAACTCTTAAAGAAATATAACAAAAGCAAAGACACCCAGCTGAACTAAAATGATCCATGTAGCAAACAAACTGTTGTGAGCCGCCACCCTTATCGCCTTTGGGCTTTTGGAGCCTTGACCTGACTTTTAAAAAGTAATTGGAAATAAAGCACTATGCTGCTAAAAAATTAAAAATAGATATTTGCAAAATTCTGCCTAAATATTTTACCTGGTTAATGTGTGTGGCGGGGCGTGGTCTGCGAGAGTCCATGGATGGAAGTTTTGTCCCTACGATTCTCTCCACAGTCATTATGACCCTTTGCAGAGCCTTTCTCTCGGCCTGTGTGGTGTTCCCGTACCAGACAGTGATGCTTGTGGTGAGGATGCTCTCTATCAGTCCTCTGTGGGCCTGGGTGAGAGGGTGATGGTTCAGGCCAGCTTTCCTGAGCAGACTAATGAAATAACTCCCTCCCTGGCATAGCTGGACTGGCCATCGGGGCGATGGGTTTTTTTTCCGTTTATTTTCCGTAACGGTATAAACACTGAAAGGTGGTGGATTGGCCAGATGCTGGCAGATGTGTAAAAATAACTGTTGTTTGGTGGTGGCTATTGCAGAGCTTCCACAGATTCAGTAACATTAGCAAGTGGTGGAGGCCAGCAGATGCAACACGCTGGCAGGTGGATGACGGAAAGGCAGGAGGAGCAGAGACCCGAGGAGGTGAACTGAACCTCGGGTAAGAAGTTATGACCTGCAGTCCATCTGGGTCAGATATAAACCAAGTTTAGGTGGAGTTTATTCTCGTTATCCTGACTTTTTACAGTCATTTACCTTTTCTAGATACTGCACCAGTACTGTGTGTAAAATGCCATCAAAAAGTCAATTAAGTTTTATTCTTTCTCACCTGTCTTTCTGTCTCCTTTCACTTTTTAAAGGTTGCCATGTTAGAAAAAATATTTTGCCCTGCCGTGCTGTTTATTGATGTGGCAAATGAATGGTTTATGAAAATATATCTAAATCTGTCATCAGTGATCAGTAATGATCATGTCTCACCTCTCCTCTGTCTTAATTTCAGGTTTTCACCATGTGTTGTAGATGTTTAGGAGGTTAACTCGACCAACAGTCTACTTTCAGGTACTGTTTAGAACACCAGAACAGGGAGGATGGTGTAGGTTTACGTTTATTAGACTGATACATATATACCAACAAGACAGCATCCATCACTGTGACAACAGCGTTTGTTTTCATTCAAAGGCTTTATGGCTTTTCCTGTAATACCTGGTGGGCCGGTCTCTAGTCAAAATGCCCGGGACGATTTTTTGTCCCAGTCCAGCCCTGGTTATTAGTGTGAGTAGGACGGAGCTCAAGAGCAGAATACGACACAAAAGGAAGGAAAGGTGGCAAAAGCAATGGGAGGAGGAGAGGAAAGGGCGATGGTTGTTCAACAACCAAAGTGGGGGAAATGAGAAGTACAGGACAAAACAGGAGAGAGGAGACGATTATCTCGACTGAGATTCGGACACACTGGCTTAAATAGCACATTATTTTTAATAGGTAAACACTGTACAGGGGAGTGTGACTGCAGTAGGGAACAGGAAACAATACAACATGTTTTATTGCATTGTCAGAAGTATGAAAGGAGACAACTGATCAAAAAGCTGGACGATATGAAAGTGGAGTTGGACTTGTTTGATTTATTCCGCATGAGCTCTATAAGTGAAAGCTATCAGGCTGTATTTTGGTTTTTAAGGCAGACCCATTTGTTCGGGAGAATTTGAATATTTTATTTTATTTTTGTCATTTCGGTCCACACTCCACACCAGTGGCGGCGGTAATGCACCATTTTGCTGTTTGCCAACCGCCAATAAACCTATACAGAAGAAGAAATACAACCGGAAATCGTTTACAAACACGAAGTTTTTGTTTTGGTGCCATTTACACCCTACAGCTGTAGAAATTAGTTTAACTTGTAGTCTACTAACTTTTTCTATATCTATACACCGTCATGCCTTTTGGCCTTCGAAATGCCCCTGCCACATTCCAACGCCTTATGCACATTGTCTTAGGTGGTGTCACAAACTGTGAAGTGTACTTAGACGACATTGTAGCCTATTCGGAGACTTGGTCAGATCACCTTGGAACACTCACGGAGATTTTTGAAAGATTAAAAGAGGCATCCCTTACCCTAAATCTTGCCAAATGTGACTTTGGTAAGGCCACTGTGACTTATCTAGGGAAGCAGGTGGGTCAGGGACAGGTGCGCCCCCTGCTGGCTAAAATCCAGGCTATCCTAGATTTCCCTGTGCCTCGCACTAGACGTGAGCTTCGCCGGTACCTTGGTATGGCCGGCTATTATCGTGGCTTCTGTAAGAATTTTGCAGATGTAGTTGCACCTCTCACTAGTCTCACAAGTGTGTCAAAACCATTCGTATGGTCCCCCACATGCCAGAATGCTTTTGAGTCTGCCAAAGCTCTCCTCTGCAGCACACCAGTACTTGCCGCCCCTGTTTTCACACATCCGTTTAAACTTGAGGTGGATGCCAGTGCCAACGGTGCAGGTGCGGTGCTGTTGCAGGAGGATGGGCAGGGTGTTGATCACCCGATTGGTTATTTTTCAAAAAAATTCAACTCCCACCAACAGAAATACAGCACCATTGAAAAGGAAGCTCTCTCTCTTTTGCTTGCTCTACAGCATTTCGAGGTCTATGTCGGTTCCAGTTCAGCACCTGTCATTGTGTACACAGACCACAACCCCCTCGTGTTTTTGACCCGAATGCAAAATTCTAACCAAAGGCTCATGAGATGGTCCCTCTTAGTACAGGATTTCAATCTGGAGATCCATCACAAAAAAGGGACAGAGAATGTACTGGCAGATGCGCTGTCACGTGGTTTTCGAAACCCCTAAGCGCCAAACATCTTTAGGGGAGATGTTTGGTCTTGGGAAGGGGGGTGTTATGGCCCGTCCATAATCTGTTTTGGTGGCTGTTGTTGTCTGTGCCTTTAAGTCTTTGCAGGTCCCGGAGTGGATGAGCTGACGGCTGCTGATTGGTCCCCTGGCCATGTGATCTTCATTCAAATCCCTCACCAGCAGTTGTCCCGGGGCAGCCACTGACAGCAGCAGCAGACCTGACCCTGGCCTCCAAAACCTGAGACTTTTGTGCCTGTGACTTTGTGCGACTTTTCGGAGTTTTGTATATAGTGTGTACATTAGTTTTCATTGTAAATAGCCCATTGTAAATAGCACTGCAACAGAAGGGGTGAGCTGCCTTATTGTTTTTCCTTGCACTGTTTTCTCCTGTTTATTTCAGTTAGGGAGTTAGGTAGTGATGGGCAGATGAAGCCCCATGAAGCACTGAAGCTTTTCATCCAATTGGTTCACCCCAACGCGAAGCTTCATGAAGCTTCATTTGCTCTAGTAGGACACCTACTGGACGTAAAAATAATAGCTGGCATGAATTTGAAGAGTGTGGCCTTTTGCACACAGCCTGTAAATGTCAACAACAAAAGGAGTGTGTAAAACATGTATATTGTAGTGATGGCAGTATACTGTGTATATTTATACTGGCAGTATGGAAAATGATTATTTGGAAATGCTTAAAATGGAAATGATCATTTACTGTGAGGTGAGGTGTGGTTGGGGTGTGGACAGTAGTTGTGCTTTTGTAACGTTGAGGTATGGACAGCTACACACTGAGGCTTTGAGCCTCAGTCCTGCCTGTTCACATTTTATTCTGTAAAAACTAAATTTTCACTGCTTTTATGACCTTTTTAGTGGGGAGAACATAGCTAGGATTTAATGATTTAACAAATCTTTTGAATCCTTTGTCCTCCACAATGCTAAATGGCTGGGAGTCCTCAATCACCATGGTAACCAGGTCTTCATCTATTTGAGATTGTTCTCCTGAGGAAAGACAATAAAGACAAAGCACAAATATAAATATCACACACGTAACTTATAACAGCTGTATAATATTGTTATATCATTTAGTAACATTACTGCATGCTATATTATCATTGCATTTGATGGCTCACCTGGTCTTGCTCCACAATCGGTGTCCCCTTATTCTCATGCAAAGCTCTGTAGTGCCTAAGCATGGATGAGGTGTTGTTGTTATATCCCAGCTCCCTGGCACATAGCAAACACTTCACCTTGTACAAAAGTCAAGACAGCTCAACATAAATTGTATTGCACCATCAGTATCATGAAAATACATCTTCTGTAGAAATTTACATACCTTGTTGGGAGGAATAAGATCAAAATGTTCCCACACAGGGGAGGACATCCTCCTCTTCTTAGCTGGCTCCATTCTCTCCTGACTTTCTCTCCTCACTCTCATAAACCTCCAAACGGTCTCCAAACTCTCACTAACCGCAACTCTCCATCAAACACCCACATTTTTGAATGAAGTCTGAGGGGTTTATATCGCTGTCATACTCGCGGCAAAGTTCGAACCACTTCATGAACCAGTCACGTGGTACAGCCGGGCAGCGAGGCTTCGGACGTCATCATTTTCAGCTCCTCCCATAAATGAAGCAAGCCTCGATACGCGCTTCGCGGAAACGCCCCCTCCATTACTCGACACACGCTCCGAAGCCTCGATACAGAACGTCACATCACTAGAGTTAGGTGTAGCGCTTGTCTTTTGTTTGATGTTTGATTTCACATAGGGTTTTAGATAACACCTCCTCCTGACTTAGCTTGTTTTGTTTGTTATTTTGGCCTTTGTTCACCCCGGAGTTTCATTTTTGCAGTGTAGAAAAATAAACCACGATTCACTGAGAAATCGGTTTCCTTGTGTATGGTTTTGGGGACCAGGGCGGGGCAATTCTTTCAAACTTGTGTTGCGTTCCTGTACCCCTAGACGGGGGCGTAACAGGATGGCTTATCGGGAGTTCCGAAATCATCCACAGTCACTTTGACTTATATTCAGCCTGATAGCTAAGGCGGAGGATAGCTTCTGTAGCCATAAGCGCTAAAGTTAAGAGACCTGTCGGACAGTGAATCTTTTAAAGATGTTGTCAGCATCAGAGTGTTTGTGGTTGTGTCTCGCCGCTCTGATACTATCTGCATCAGCTGAAGGTGAACCAGGTAAGGATGCCAATGCTAATTTTTAGTTTACGGATATAAGTTCGTAGTCAGACCCAGCATTCATACTACTTAGCTACCTTAGCATAAGTTAGCTAAGTAGTATGAATGCTGGGTCAGACTACATGCTTTCATGTCTTACTGAACTACTTGTGCAAATATATTTGTATATATTTTAAACTTTACATTTTTATATAAGTGGCTTTCTTATACTTGTGTCACTAAAAACTCAACCTTAAAGGACACATTTTGCTTAAAAAAGAGTTAAAGCCTCGCTAAACATCATCATCATCCAGTTTTAGTTAATTAGTAAAGTTAACTAAGATAAAAAGCCGCCTGCACTGTCAGATGCATTTGGAAGGTTGACCTAAAGTCTTTCAACTCTACTTTCACTACCTCTCCTCCTTGCACCTTCACTGTTCACACCTGTCTTCATCTCATTCAGGTGTATTCTGTGTGGTGTAGCTTCTAAACCGGCTAAGAAATATTTTAAAGAGAGGAGTCCTTTCTAAGCCTCCTTACTTAGGTTATAACAACATAACGAATCACCTTCACACATGCAACAGGTTGCATTTACAGCTGAAAGCGACTTTGACTGTAGTGAGATCAGAAAAGAGAGAGTGATGCAAAACAGTAATGCAGTCGTATTACGGCATTTTTATACCTGAAAGTTCTGAAATCATCTTCACTGTAAAGTTCTTATGAAACACTTTTCAGGAGTGCAACGGCAAGTCAGTAATTCTATTTTTATCTAAACCTGTAGAAAAGGACGGTGAAATGTTTCTGTAAATGGAAGAAAAATTGAACAAATGTTCAACTACTCTGAAAGTAAGCTTGAAATAGATCTGGTCTCATTGTTGTCTTGTGGAGAACTTTCTTGGCTAACATTTGCTTAAATGTACTTTAGTATAATTATTTTAAAAAATAATAGCCAGCAGCCAGGCTATTGTTTAACATACATGTAACCTGTTTTTACAGAGCAATGGAACCCCATTGCTCACTATCCCCATTTGGTCCCCATTATGATTAAAAAATGTTTTGTCCTTCAGGTTCACGGATCAAAGTGGTTGTACTAGAAGGAAGTGACGCCATCCTGCCTTGCTCACTCAGCACCAAGGAGAACATTGAACAAGATCTGTTTAACTGGAGGAAAGTTGATCCAAATAAACAGGAGGTGTTCAGGTATGATGGAGGCAATCATTACTATAACGGCCTCTCAGGTCAAGACGAGCACTTCAGAGGACGGGTGTCACATTTTCCACTAGAGCTGCAGTTTGGTAACGCCTCCATCATCATCAAAAATACCGTGGTGACTGACAGTGGAAACTACACCTGTGATATACGTCTGCAACAAAAACAAACATTCAGCACTGAACTTGTTGTTTGTGAGTATTTTAGTTTTAATGCATCTTGAAAAAAAACCTTCTCTAAAAACTCATATTTTAATTTTTTTTAAATGTTGATGTTGTTTTGTCCACACTCAGTTGTACAGTATGTGGAAAAACACAATACAAATTCACTCCTTATACACTAACATTTGCTTAAATGTACTTTTATTAAACAGTGTGTGCAAACGCAGCAACAATTTCATTACAAATTCAAATTTGCATGCAGACTTAGATTACATGTGAGATGGAAATAAAGGCTAACAGTGCAAAAAGGGTCTCTGCTTTAGGATCATAAATTCAAGTCAATCAAACAGTCAATGATTAAGTTTGGATCAAGAATCTACTTTTAATCATGAGGCTCTGGAGCTAAAAATCAGCCCCAGCGAGGGAGGTGAGTTGCTTGAATAAAGCGATATCGATTCATTAAATCCTGAATTGACTTTTAAATATAAATATATTTTGCCAGAAACGTCAGAATTTCAGGTTAAAGCTCACAAAAGTATTTCTAAAACCACCAAATAGCAAATGAGAGCAGGTAAACGGATTCTGCACAAAGAAGTAAACGCAGAGCGGACCCGACGCATCAGAATCAGCTTTCTCACCCGACAGCACGGACACGCCGTCAGGGCTGAAAGCCGACAGCTCGCTGATTCTGATGTGTCGGGTCCGTGCAGTGGTTACGTCTTTTTTGCGCTCGATTCTGAGCTGCAGAGTTTGTCTCTCTCCAACCAAAATTCACTGAACCAGCAGCAAAAGAAGATCCAAACTACGATTCACATTTGATAAATGTCTTATTTTGCTGTTTTGTTTCCACCACAATAACATCCCACTTCATGCACAGCTCGCGCTCTCTGTGTACTTCAAGAACAGTTTTCCATCTCAAATCTCTGTTTTCTGCATTATTCATTTGCTTATTACCCACCAGTCTGTTTGCAGCGCTGTCGGAGGCGGTCTTTTTTTCTTTTTCTTAAATGTCCTTGGACGACAAAGCCTAATTTCTGCTGTTCAATACTGATGAAACTTATGCTTTTCAAAATTATGCAAAATTGCAGAATATTTTTATGGTTATCTAATAAATTATCAGAATTATAATATTTCTGACTGTCTGAGGCAAAATTGAATCGAATCGAATGGATTATAGAAATCAGTTCTGATACTCAGCCCTAGTGAGCAGCCCAGGCCCGACAGAGTGGATGTAGCTGTGGGTAATAAGAAAAGATGAAAAGAACTATTGATAACGTTTTTATTAAGTTAAGGCCTGATCCGTCTGAAATTCATAGCCAGTGCTCTGAGACGGAGCCATCAATCTTTGAATGCTGAAAAAGCAGCAGTGTATCCAGAAAAGACATTATATGCTGCGATACATGCACTGCCCAAGTGTCCCCTCTCCCCACTGCCTTTCAGCAGCAGGCAGCAGCAAACAGGTCGTCAGAGGAGCCGAGATGATGATTAAGTTTAACATTGTCTACAATATTGTCAAAGAGTGCCAAAGCACTTTAAGCACAAGCACTTTTTCAGTAACTTATCTTTCTTGCAGAACTGTGCTCCGAATAAAGAACTTTGTGTTGACAAGATTGTTAGTTAATCGTTTACAAAGTAATACTGTCCTATGGACAGCAATTTCCCCCAAAAAAAGTGAGCATGTAAAACAGCGGTTTTAAGCAATGCGGTTGAAAAATGTGGGTGTGCCTAACTTTTGTGCTGGTGTACCTAAGAAAAAAAAGTTACAATGCAACCGTGGCAAAAAGTTAGTCTAGAGCCCTGTGTAAAACGCTGCACTCAGGTTCCCTGGCTGTGTGTGGATTTCAACTTACAACTACAAATTTTGACCCGATTTTTCTTGATTGGTCAATGTCATGTCAATCACAAATATATCTATCCAATCAGAGAACAGATGGGTTTGGCTGTTGGAGAGGTGCTTTACTGAGCTTCGGGTCCTGGGAGGGTAATACAGTTTGAAGCTGGAGGATGTCTATGTAAATATCCCATAGGGGCCATACAAGCGAGGTTCCTTAACTTTCAGTAGCTGTTGAAAGGATAAAGTTGTGGTATATCAGTGGTTAGAAATAGCATTATTTAGGGCTGTGCGATATGACCAAAATCTCATATCCCGCTATAAGAATTCTATCGTCCGATAACGATATAAATCACAAAAATGTAACATTTTCTGTAAATTCTGTGAATCTCGACTTGTGTGAAGTGTTTCCAGCTGCGCGTCATGTAGCTGGAGTCGAGTGTTTTAACCGATGCATGAAACGATACATTTTTAGACATAAGTTGTAACGGCCGCCGTTTTCTTTGTATTTATTACACTGCGTGCTGCGGGGAAAAGCCTGCTCTAACGTTTGAGTCTAAGGTTTATTTTTTAGCACCTGGCGGCTCTTTTTTACTTCTCATCCGTAAACAATCTGCTCTTTCACGTGATTCAGTTTATTTTGAAAAGTCTCAACAGGATCCTGAGCTTTATTGTGAAAAGTTTATGTGGAACATAAATAAGTGGACACGCGATGGTGTTACCGTCGTTGTTACTAACGACAACGCATAAAAACAGGCGCTTGTCCCTCCGTAGTGTGGTTACATAAAATATAAGAGAAAGAGAGAACTTTAAGAAATGAATACAGCCACTACAGTGACCATCAGAACCATGAAAAAATATCGCCGTAAACAGTTTATTTTGCGACACCACGAAACAAACGATAGCGTAAAATGAAACGACAGACGTTTTTATATCGTCATCTGATATATATCGTCATCTGATATATATCGTTATATCAAACAGCCCTAATGCTGCGGGCAGCACGGTGGCACAGTGGTTAGCACTGTTGCCGCACAGCAAGAAGGTCCTGAGTTCAATTCCACCATCAGGCCGGGGTCTTTCTGTGAGGAGTTTGCATGTTCTCCCCGTGTTTGCGTGGGTTCTCTCCGGGTACTCCGGCTTCCTCCCACTGTCCAAAGACATGCACTTAGTGGGGATAGGTTAATTGGTTAATCCAAATTGCCCATAGGTGTGAATGTGCGAGTGAATGTGAGTGCGAATGGTTGTCTGTCTCTGTGTGTTGGCCCTGCGACAGACTGGCGACCTGTCCAGGGTGTACCCCGCCTCTCGCCCTATGACAGCTGGGATAGGCTCCAGCGCCCCCCGCGACCCTGAAAGGATAAGCGGACGCGAATGGATGGATGGATGGATATATATATATATATATATATATATGTAGGTCTACCTTACAATATATATATATATATATATATTAGTAGGGTCTACCTTACAAATATTATATATATATATAATATATATTGTAAGGTAGACCCTACAATATATATATATATATATATATATAGTAAGGTAGACCCTACATATATATATATATATATATATATATATATATATATATATATATATATATATATATATATATAATATATATAATTTAATAAATAAGTAGTACTTACACTAATCATTAATTCCAATTATATGATCATATATATTGTAGTTGTATACTCATATAAATATGTATATGTATACTTATATAAATATATATATATATATATATATATATAAAAAATAATATAATATATTGTAGGGTCTACCTTACAATATAAAGCGCCTTGAAGCAACTGTTGTTGTGATTTGGCGCTGTATAATTAAATAACTATATAATTAAAATTGAATTGAAATCATTACTCACCAGTAATATCTCCAAAGCGATCTCTGATCACTGGCTCTCCAAGACAACAATAGGCACATGACATAAATATTTTGTACTAGTAAATCAAATGTGTATTTGTATTTCAATCAGGTGAAAGCAAGAAAAATCAGGTCAAAATTTGTACTTGTAAGTTGAGAGTCACACACAGCCAGGAAACCAGAGCTTTTACACGTAGTATTTTTCTTTGTATCTGTAACCAGACCTTAACAAAAAACAAATCTTTTTTACTCACACAAAAATTCTCATCTGAAAAGACTGATCAAGTGATTGACACAGCCTTACTGTGTTCACAGGTGCAGCTCCGAAGCCACTCATTCATGTCCTGAAAATCACAGAGGACGAGGCGTGGCTGAAGTGTGAGGTCAGAGGAGCTTTTCCAAAGCCTAAAGTAGAGTGGAGGGACGGGGATGGAAACATCCTTCCTGCTGAGGAGCCACAGGTGTCACACACAGGAGAGCACTATAACATCACCCTCCTCACCACGGTGACCAGGACAAACAGCAGCCTCTTCCTCTGTGTAGCCACGCAGGAGGAACTCAAACATGAGACTAAGCATGAGCTCTACGTCGCTTTCTGTGGTAAGATTTGTTTTTTGGCATTTTGTAGAACAAATACCTGTAGTTGTTGTTTCTGACAGAACGCTTGGAAGAACCTACTTTCTAAGTAACTTGTAGGTTTGTCTACGTGGGAGAACTTTTACTGAACCACAGCAAATATTTATTTGATGTTCCTTTTTTAACATCAGAGTTGATAAGGGCTTTGTTTTGACCCTTTTGGAATTTTAAATATTGTGTGACTCTGTTAAATGAAAACCTTAATGTGCTTATTCCTCAAATATTGAATTATTCGCTGTGTGGGATTAAAAAGGAAAAACACACACATGACTGCATTTACCTAGAACTGCCGAGGACGACGTTTTGACCCCATAGAAATTAATGCTTGGTTGCCTAGCAACATTATTGTTTACAGACATTGAAGGCTGCTATAATGTGAGCCAGAGCTCTCTATATGAGATTGATAAATGAAGATATATGGGACTGTAGTTAAATAAAAGATGAATAATTACTGTCAAGCTGAGGATGAGATTTGAGCAGAGCCAGAGCAGGAACGCTGGGACTGAATGTGCGAAGAACGGGTGGCTTGGTGGCTTTGCAGAGCATGCAGCTGAACTGAACAGAGTCCAGAGTGTGGAGAGCTAATCTGAGCTAATAAAGAGTGAAATCAAGAGCAGAATACAGGTTTTCAGGCCTGAGCTGAGGAGGTGAAGCTGCAGACTTAGACTTGTTTGTCAAACCTTAACCAGTGCAGGGGCCTCCCTACACCCTGGACTCCCCGGTCTGCGTTGTGTGATCTTGTGATTGATTGGGGTGCACTGTAGAGAGACCAGTCGGACACAGGCGTTCAATTTGTGGCTCGGACTGCCGCACCATTTATTTAGACACTGGGGCATAAACCACTCCAACTCTGCTACTGCTGGCCCTTGCAAAGGAATCGCAGTAAACACTGAGCCAAGATGGCGGCCACGCGAACAAGAAACTTACAACTGCGATGTCGTAGTTGTAAGTGAATTATTAAAAACTAATTCAACTAAAACTTCAAGCTAATTTTAAAGCTGTGCTTTTCCTCCATATTTGCTACGAAATTCAGTGGAATCTATGTGAATTTTATTTTTGGTTCGTACATCATTACATGAAAGTCATGAATTGATTTTGAATGTCATTGGAATACCAACCAGAATTCTTGTTCCTCCAGACCAGCTCTATGGCCATTTGAGACGCAGATTACATCAGTAATTTACAACTCCACAACTTTTTTTTTAGTGCAAAAAATACCCCATCAAACAAGCAGCTGTTTTTTATTTTATGTGCATTAAAGTTATATAAAAATGTAACAGTGCAAATGCAAATTCCTCGCTGACAGTTTAACCAAAAGGCGTTTCCAGTGGAAACTCAGCATAACCATGTATAATATCTACAAAACTTAAAAAGAGGTTATACACACACACAATGCGGTAATATTATGTTGAAGCACAGTACGTATCACTCCGCGAGGCTCCGCCTACGACAATCCATCAAGCGGTGCGGCTTCGTAGCTCAGCAAAGTCGTACTAAAAAATTTTGACAGATTTTTGAGCGCCGTGTAGCACATCAAATCGTTTTGGTAATATCGGTAATAATGACGGCCCACTAGCATACTCTACCAAAAATAGTGTTTTGTTGTGTATCTGACGGACGACAGCTAAACCAGTTCCACACCAGTGAAGCTGCAGCATTTTTACAAACCAATTCTGGTTCATCCGTTTCATTCAACGATCCGCGTTCGCCCTTCTCATTCTCCGTCGCTGCCATGCTTTTTCCTCCATGTGCGTATGAAAACAAAGGCACTGCACATGCGCGTTTTACCCATATTCTATCGCGATATTTCATTTTATTATCATTGCCCAACATTACAGTGAATGGTATGATTTGGTCCAATCCTATCATGGGGCGTAGATGATCACAAGAAAGGGATGAAACTAAACAGGAGGAGCTTGTTAATGATCTGAAGGTAGCTGGAAAACAGTCACAGTCACCAACAACACCACTGGTAACACACTGGACTGCAATGGACTGAAATCTTGCAACTACACGACTGTCTTAAGTTTGCCACTGAAAATATAAGTGAGTCAGAGAAGGCTCGGGCGAAAGTGCTGAGGTGTGATAAAACCAAAATCTAGCTTTTCTGCCGTGTTTGGAGGAAGAGAAATGCTGAGAATGGCCGAAAGAACACCATCCCCACAGTCAAACACAGAGGTGAAAACATTCATCTTTGGGGGCTTTTTTTTTTTTTTTTTTTTTTTTGCGAAGGGTACAGGATGACTTCACCATGGGGCCAGTAGAGGGGACCAGGTACCCCAAACCTCTCTTCTTCAGCAAGAACATCGAAGATGAGTAGTAGATGGATGACAATGTCCCAAAACGTATCACCAAGACAACAAAAAAGTAGATAAAGAAAAGGAAAATTAAGATTGTGGAGTGACCTGGCCAGTCTTCAGACATCAATTCTTTAGATAATCTGAGGAGGGAGCTCAAGCATGGAGATGCTACGTGAAAGTGAAGAAACCTGAAGGATTTAGAGTTTTTGTAAAAAGCAGCGGGCCAAAATACCTCCTGAGATGTGTGCAAACGTGATGACAAACCATGAGAAATGTCTTATTATTGTGCTTGCTAGCAAAGGTTTCTCCACCATGTAGTAAGTCATGTGTTGCATAAAATGAAACAACCATAAAGTTTAGACGCTGTTTATTTCTGAGCAAACTTACAAACTCAACAGGGGATTTACCTCACATGCTGTACATGCTGTGACATTGCATAAGCTCATTGAAAATATGCTGTGTTTCAGTGCTAAGTCAAAGCTAAAGGCAGGTTCACAAAATATCAGTGTGTATGAGACAGATTGATCAAAAGATCAATTTGTCAGATGAGAATCTCCAGTGTTTGGTTGTGTTCATTGGATTTAAAGTTTCAAAGCTTTTAGGAGCGTTTCTTTTGAGGTTTATTCAGTTAATTATATGATTTAAATACATTCTCTGCATCACACAAGGTTTTTGTGATGTCTTTCAGGCACATGTGGACAAGTTATCACTGGATGGCTGGGTGGATGGTTCATTGGAATACTAAGTTTTGCTTTAGTTCTGGCTGTGCTTGTGGCTACAGGGACCATCAAAATTCCCTCAGGTAAGTTAAAGTAATTATTTAATAATATGCTGTGTAAAGCGACCAATATGTTAAATATATTAATGAATTGTAACATTAATATTGTATTATTAATTGTATTATTACGAGGGCAATCCCAAAAGTAAGGTCTCCTATTGTTTTAGAAATACAAACAACCATTTATTTTCCATAATATTTACATAATTTGAAGGGTTGACGAATTATTTATTTTTCTACATAATCACCATTTCAGTCAATGCATTTTTGTAGACGCTGTGGCAGTTTTAGAATGCCCATGTCATACCAGCTCGCTGTCATGTCCTTCATGAAGCTTTGAACCTCATCTTTCACCTCTTCGTCAGAGCAGAATCGCCTTCCGGGCAAATGTTCTTGGGGAATTTGGGGAGCAGGTGGTTGTTACTGGGTGCCAAGTCCGGGCTATAGGGTGGGTGATGAGGTTCCAACTAAAGTTTTGCAGGACAGCGACGGCTTGACAGGCAACTTGTGGACAAGCGTTGTCATGGAAAATGCTTACGACAACGCTTGAACCGGAGAAGACATTCCTCTTCTCCGGTTCTGTATTGCCCTTCTGAGTTTTTTTCAGTATTTCACAGTATCTGTCAGCATCTATTCTGGTCCCAGCAGGCAGAAAGTCGACCAAGAATACCCCCCTTTCGGTCCCAAAACACAGGTGCCATGACTTTGTCAGCGGACTGTGTTTGTTCGAATTTTCACGGCTTGGGCGAAGAGGTATGCCACCACTTGTATGATTGTTGTATGGTCTCAGGTGCAAAGTGGAACCCCTGATTTTGTCACCAATGACAATTGAGTCCAAGAAGATGTCCTTTTCATTTGAACAGCAGCGAAGAAATTCACGGGAAGAATCAACTCATTGCCATGGTCTTCTGTCAGCCTTCGTGGTACCCGTGTTGCACACACCTTCCGATATTGCAACTTGTCTGTTAAAATCCTGTGGATGGAGTGAGCATCCAGAGTAATCCGCCGATCTTTTCCTCAACCTTCATGACTCTTGGGGAATTGATGGTCTCCCACTCCTTCGTACTGAAATTCATGCCAAACAACCGGCTGTAAGCTCTCCACACCACCACAGCAAACTGGAAGCTGGTTCCACAGAAGAGGGGCCTGAAAACTGAAGGCTCTGCCTCCCATTCTACTTTTAAATACTCTAGGAACAACAAGTAGG
>NW_024582478.1:1865605-1865920 GCF_018398535.1 Haplochromis burtoni | reverse complement strand
GAATAGTAAGATGTTCTGGCTTTGCGGAGGGCTTTCTTATAAAGCAGCAAACTATTTCTCCAGGCTAAATAATGATCCTCTAAATTTGTGACACACCATTTCCTCTCCAGATTACGAGTCATCTGCTTTAGGCTACGTGTTTGAGAATTATACCACAGAGTCAAATACTTCTGATTAGAGACCTTAGTTTTCACAGGAGCTACAGTATCCAGAGTCGTACGTAGTGAGGAGGTGAAATTATTAACAAGATAATCGACCTCTGTTGGAGCAGCGTTCAGGTAGCTGCTCTGCTCTGTGTTGGTACAGGGCATTGAA
>NW_024582478.1:1849815-1855047 GCF_018398535.1 Haplochromis burtoni | reverse complement strand
ATTATTATTATTATAAGTCTTTGTCATTGTCAGCATTTATGCATATATAATTACCGTGTGTTCATGTCCCGGTGTTTGTATGTGGTGCTTTGTGCATTCCCTCGCATCCGTTCCAAGCATTCAGCTGGAAGCACTTGTTTGTTGTTTTGCTTGTTGTTTTAGTTTATTGTGTTTGGTGGTTATCCTGGATGGGGGTACGCTTGAGGGTTCGGGACCCTTGAATTTGCGTTTAAAGTTGCCTCGAGCCCGGTACACCACTGAAGACTAGACAGGTAAAGTTTTATTGTTTTTGTAGCATTTCAGGCTGGGAGTTGCACATAGTAAACAAGTGGCACCAAACTCGGCGAGAGGTTTGAGACAATTTGTTAATTATGGTCTGTAGCTGAGGCGGATGGGTCGTTTTTAAGTTGGCATAATGTGTGTTGATGGATGCTAATGAGATCCTCGTGTGGTGAGTGTTTTGTGCTGTGACCTTTAGTGTTGTGGGGAATATGGCTACTCTGGTTGGATCACTTGTGAGTGGTGTTGGCCAGATGCTGAGCCACCCTTGATGTGATCATTGTGTGGCCATAGCTCTCCATTTTGTGGTTGGTCACTAGTATGCTTGCTTTACTGAATTGGATTAAAGTAACTTGTTGTGGTATGAGGCCACTTGTATGTGACCATTTGTGTGGTAGAGACAACAGATCACTTGGTTGTGGTTATTTGTTGCCACTTTTGGTTTTGTGTTAATGTGAACACTGTGCTTCTGTTAGCTTTTACTTTTATTCCAGGTTTGTGGGTCAAGGACCTGAAGGCTTCAGAGGGGTTTTAATAAATTTAGGGGTCCTAGAGGAACCCTTTTAAGGGAGGTGTTACGTCCCTCTGCAGCCTCTGATCTGCTCAGTGTGGTCAGCTGGTGCTAGTTGGCCACACCTAGTCAGGTGTGGATAAAAGCATACCTGAGACTAGCTTCCTGAAGAGCTCACTAGTCTTTGCCTTGGTGGTACCAGCTATTTTAGCCAACCTGCTATGCCATTTTAAGATAAAACCTCTTCTGACTAACACTCTGGTATTCATCTGCTTTTTTATGTTGCGACTTTTGAGCCGGGTCGTAACACAGCCTCCTAGAGTTTGAAGATATTTGTGAGGCTTTATATTAAGTCTATGATTTTTATTCCTTACTTTGACAGGATACTGATTGTTGTCCTCTGGCTGAACATTACAAAAGTTGCACTGAAAAAGCACAATCACAGCAAAAGGGATGTGATTGTGAAGTTTGATGTATCTGACTGTTTTTGTTTCGCTTAATACGTCTTATAATCCAGTTCTTCTTATGGTAAAAAAAATAATACGGTAATTACATGCTATTTTTATAGAGTCGTACTGTTTAAATGTAAGAATGTTTGTGGGTTTTGTTTACATTGCACTTGTATTGAGCTATTCACTTTTTCTTGTGCTTCTGCTCATAACATTGTGTGTGTCTGTCATGTAAATTACGCCATGTAAATAATTGTTGTACAGTAAATATTTTTAAAGGCGCTGTTCAGCCAGTCGGCTTCTATGACTTTTCAGAATGAAAGTGTTTTCTGCTTGGAAATATGTCAGTTTGTTTTTCAAGTGTATAAGGCTGCGTCCACACGTACACGGGTATTTTTGAAAACAGAGATTTTCCGTTTTCGTTTTAAAAAATAATCCCGTCCACACATAAAGGCAGAAATGAAGGAAAACGCTGCTATGAACATGCCAAAGCACAGGTGGCGCTAGATTCCTAACCGTGCAGAAATGTTGGCCAATCAGAAGTCTAGAAGCCTCGGTGGGAAAAAGTAAACAAAGCTGGGGCATAGAAGCAGAACCGAGTTCGTATGTGTGGAGGGACAGTAACTGTGTGTATATGTAAGCATTTAAACACTGCAGAGAGTAGAATTTAACAGTATTGTAGAAATTCATTTCACCGAAACAATAACGTGGCGCACAGTGTGACGTCAAAAAATGCGCACACCTTTGACGCTGCGTTTTCTCCGTTTTTCCTCGTCCACACGTAAATCGCAAAAACTGAGTTTTTCAAAATATCCACCCTGAGCAGGCGTTTTTAAAATCTCCTTTTCAGTGACCAAAACGCCGTTTACGTGTGGACAAAAGGTGCAAACGCATAGAAAAATCTGCGTTTTCAAAAATACCCGGGTACGTGTGGACGTAGCCTGAACCTTGATGTCATTCTCAAATTTTATTCTATTTTTTATCTTTTTGATCAGTGTTTGAAAGCTGTCATAACAGCATCATAGTAACATGTAAAAGAATTTATAATGACAGTTTTTGTCATTTTACTGAAAAATGAATTGGTGCCTAAACAGTCGCTCATATACGATGGTGACAAGTTTATTTTTTAAAATGTTTTTTTCTAAACCACATTTCTTGTATATTTTTGAAAATAGAATGTGGATCTTTTGCACCTCTTTCAATAAAGATACTTTTCAAAAATAATTGCTCTGTGTTGTACATTTGTTTTGTGCAGAAGTAATGTTTATTAGTGAAACCATATTATCTTCAAATTGCACTGTCCATCATTACATCTGTTTGCTCTCCACCTTCAGCTTCTTGTGGATGCACCTGTAGATGGAGCACTGAGCTGTGATGCTGTGTGAAGCAGCAAAAGTAAAACAAAACAAAACAGTGTTGTACAGCAAAGTGAGGAAATCCTTAGAGGAACATTTTAACTGTTGTTAATCTGCCATCATCACAGAGAGAAACAGAAAAAGTGATGGATGTTAAATTTAATCTCCCGTCACACTGAACGACCTTTATTACAAACTGCTGGGTAACAACAAAAATAACGTCAACATCAAATGTGGAACATCGCAGAAACAAAAGGACAGACAGGAAAAGGATGACATGAATTTAATAGAAAGATTTAAAAAAGTAACAGGATTATTTTTACATTTTAAAAATGACAAAATCAGGCTGATGTGGAGCTGGTTAAGAACTAAAATGAACCATCTTTGGCACAATACTCCCAGCAGTTTGATCAGCTGTAAAGACATCTTCACTGAATTTGGAGTTCATACTCAAGGAAAAGAAAGACATCTTTAAGTGGTGTAAGGCCTCCAGACAGGCCAATAATTTCTTTTATTTTGTTTGAGAGAGAAAATAAATGTTTTTTCTGAAACTGATGTAACTTTGAGGCTAGTTTTGGTTTAGAGTAGCTGCCCATCTTTAATGAGTTCAGTTTAATTAGTAGTTTGTTTGTTGTTTTACCACAAAATAGTGTGAGTCAGTTTGGTGACCGACAGTTGAGATAACAGTAAACACTGGAGGAACTTTCACTGCTGGGGTGGCTGTGGCTCAGGAGGTAGAGCAGGTTGGTGGTTCCCCCCCAGTCTGCACGCCAGATATATGAGCAAGATATGAACCCAAGTTGCTCTCCGATGCATCAGCTGGCATCCATCAGAGTGTAAATGGTAGTTAGTAGGCACTTAGCAGCATAGAAGACAGTGCTTGTGTTGCGTCTGAGAGTAGAAAAGTCCCATAGAAGAATCCGTCCATTTACCTTTTAGTTTTCTGCTGTCTGAATCACTACAATCCATGACCTTACCATACACAGTTAAAGTGCGCCATCCTGTGGTACTTACTCTACAATAGATAAATAATTCACTTTCAACTCACTGCACAGTTATTTATTTTTTTTAAAGCATTATAGCGTCAAACCTGGAGGCAGGCAAAATTACAGTTTTTACGTTTTTACTGAACAGTTTTGAATTTTAAAAAAATCTCATTGAACCTCATACAAAGTGTGCACTTGCTGGCCACTTTATTAGGTACACCTCCTTGACTACTTGTTAATGCAAATTTCAGCCAATTACATTTCATGGAGCTCAGTGCAGTCAAGCATGTGCATGGTCAAGACAACCTGCTGAATTTCACAGCTAGCATCGGAATAAGGAAGAAAAAATATTTATGCAACTTTCTCTGCTAGGAAGGCAACAAGAAGTAAAATAACCTATTGTTACAACCAAAGTGTGCAGAAGAGCATCTACTTGAAGAAGCTGGGCCACAGCAGCAGAAGACCAGACTAAGTGCCACTCTGTCAGCTAAGAACAGGAAACTGAGACTGCACACACACACTCACCAAAACTAGACAATAGAAAGCTGCAAAAATGTTGCCTGGACTGATGAGTCTCAGTTTCTGCTGTCACATTTGAATACTCGGGTGAAAATCTGGTGTAAACAACATTAAAGCGTGGATACAGCCTGCATTGTATCACCAGGCTACTGGTGACATAATCGCACATTTTCTACCTGAGTACTATTGATTGACTAAATAACACCAGTAAACAGTGGAGGTTGTACCGCGAAGCAGGTTCAGCTTAGTCAGGACATCTTTTCCTTATCTGGTTTCACTTATCATCAGTCAGGCAAAGATGGATGCCAGTTTGATAAATAAGCCCAGAGCTGATCAAAGTAAAGAGAAGTGTGTTAAGAAGTGTCACTGACCATCTCTGACCAATCACAGACACGGACAGGTCTACTGATAGCAGAGCGACTGATTTTACACAGCAAGGAAAACGATGACTTTAGAAAAATATGAAGAGATAAAAAAAATAAATACATTTCCTAAATATGGCATAAATGAAGGTTTTCCTGTTATTTATATTACAAAAAATTAAAGCAGGTCTGAAAATATTCTTTTTTTTTTTTTTTAATTGATGCTCTTCAGGAAAGTCTTTGGCCCCTCCTTCTAGGATTTCACACTAGGTTAGGTCTTCAGTGTATGTTGGTGATGTGCACTAGTGAAAAGGGAACCTCCTTCATAACACTGAAAGCCACAGATCGTGCCTCCTAATACAGGTTCATGGTGTCGTTCACGCTGTAGCTTCCAGGTCAGGAACACTGAAACAGCTCAGAGTCAACAGGAGAGAAACGAGTTCAGACCTCGAAGGCTTTAATCTGTAATCTGTGGTTCTTACAGCGAGAGCCAGAGACGTGTGTTCACATGTTTCATGAAACTCTGAGGAAGGACCGGCACTGAAACATGTCTGCTTTCTTCTTACTGACGTTTAATATTAAACACTTTATACATGTAAGTGTGAGCGCTGAAGTTCTCACTCATGAGTTTGCATTTATGTCGTTATGCACTCATTAATTTATTTACCTGGATTGTTGAACATGTTGATGTTTTTTATGCAAATCTTAACAGAACTAACACACACACACACACACACACACACACACACACACACACACACACACACACAC
>NW_024582478.1:1842564-1849795 GCF_018398535.1 Haplochromis burtoni | reverse complement strand
ACACACACACACACACACACACACACACACACACACACACACACACACACACACGCACACACTCCTCCCACTGGTGACTGAGGCTTGTTTCCTAAACTCACTCGACCAGAGTATCTGCTGCTGAGCGTCGGTAGCGTGATCGACGCAGCACAGAGGAACGTTTTTACTCCGCGTCATGTTTTCTTCTGTTTTTAAGGCAAAAACTCTGCAGCTTTTATTTTTGTGTCTCTTTCCTCTGACTGTGACTGCAGTAACAACAGGACATGAAAACGGTAAGAACACTAATGCTGAGACAGTAAAGCTCTTCTACTGATTTAACACAGCAGCTAGATGTATCCAAAATGGTGAATTATCCCTTTAATGTTGGTGTTGATTCATTTTCCCCACTCATGGTTCAGAACTGTCAGTGATGAGGCAAACAACAACTAGATTTAAAGATACAAGTGTTGAGTGTTTCCTCACTGCGGTCCGAGCTGTCCCGTCACAGTGGAGAGAAACTGAAATATCTGCTAAACAACAATGAAGGAGACGTAATTACTGCTTCAAACAAATTCAGTTCTCAAATCACCACGATGTTGGTGTGAAAACTCAAGAAAGACATTTCTTTCTACTAGATATTACTAAGAATTGGTCTTCTGCTATTAAACACAGATGTCGCAGGTCATGCTCAGCACACTTCAGTTTAACAGCCTTCTCTGCAGAGGAAGGAGAGTGACATTATCTTCCAGTGTTACTGTTTGTTATCGTGATGACAGCAGGAGGAGTTCAGGCACGTCGGCTCGTCACAGCAAGCTCAAACACAGCAGCTGGTCTCTGAGTGGACTCTTCATCCTTTTCTGTGAACCATGACTTCAGACTCAGATATGCTCATTTTCATTACCATCACTCAACACGTCCCAAACCACCTCAGGGTGAGCTGAAGGTTAATGCCTGATGATGTAATAAAGAACCACAGAGAGGTCACTAAACCAGAAACTACCTTTAAAATTCTGTCCGTAAAACTTATGTTTAATATGAGAAACGAAGGGCAGTACTGGTGGAGTCTACCTCTCACTGGGAGCACGTCTGACTTACTGATGATACTGACCTGGCTCTCAGTGTGACTGTACAGGGATGGAATAGGCTGGAATAACAGGAAGATATCCTGTAACCCAAATAGCTCCTTTTAAATTGAACCACCTTCCTCCAGTCTGCCGGTCCGGCACCCTCCCCGGCTTCCATGCACTGTTGCAGAGGCGTGTCAACCAAGACACCCCCACAGCATGCAGAGCCTGCATCTGAGGATGAAGCTCATCCACCCCCAGAGTCCTGCAACCTGACTGACCTCACCCCTGAGTGATGGATGAGTGTGAATGCTGAAACATCACCCTCCTTGTGCTGTAGCTTCATGCTGTGTTCACAGGTGCAGCTCCGAAGCCGTTTGTTGGGATCCTGAACATCACGGAGTACAGGGTGCAGCTGAGGTGTGAGGTCAGAGGTGCGTCTCCGAAGCCTAGAGTAGAGTGGAGGGACAGCCATGGAAACATCCTTCGTGCTGAGGAGCCACAGGTGTCACACAGAGACGGCCGCTATGACATCACCCTCCTCACCACGGTGACCAGGACAAACACCAACCTCTTCCACTGCGTGGCCACACAGGAGGAGATCGGCCATGTGACTGAAGAAGAGATCCACGTTCCAGGTGAGGCCACAGACTCTTTGATTGCTAAAGGTTATGATCAGTGTGTTTAGAAACTATCTTTGTAACAGCAGGCTTCTGTAATGTGTTTCAGATCAGCTGTTCGAGTCCTGCGATGGAGTCGGTGTGATCGTTTCTGTATTTGCTTCTGGATTCTCTGTCGCTGTGTTTGCGTCTCTGTTGCTGTTCTCTGCTTGTATTAAATGTTGTTGATAACAGACAGCAGATACTTTCATCTGCCTTTTTTATTCTCTGCTCTTCTGTTTCCTCTGGTTTTAAGGCTGATATGTTATTTATACCAACATTGTATTAATGAAAAATAAAGTTGGGTAAATGATGGCGCAGTGGATAATGTGGATATGGATGTGGATAAGGTTTTAAAACATGCTAAACTGCTTTAAAAGTGTTTAAACATCACAGTTCACATTGAAACACATTCATGTTTTTATACCGACTGCATTAAAAATTAGTCTCTGCTCATTGTTGTGTTGAATCCTGATATCAGAGCTGTATTTATAATGGCCAGATGCAGGGTGGTGGACTGATCCCCGGTGGCTAAAACTGGTTTTTGGTATATGAATATCACCTCTCTGATTGGGAGGGAGCCTAACAGATACAGGCTCGCCTCAAGGCTTGGGTTCAGGAACTCTCTGGAGCAGCGGTCTCCAACCTTTTTGCGCCACGGACCGGTTTATGCCCGACAATATTTTCACGGACCGGCCTTTAAGGTGTCGCGGATAAATACAACAAAATAAAACTAGTACCGGTACCGAAAAAAAGAAGATTTATTCATAACACATGTGAAAAGACCAGGAAAACCGAGTTAACGATAACAAAATAACGCTGAAAACCGATAAAAACCCTGAAAACTATACACTTCACACCTGAGCCTCAACTCTCGCGGCCCGGTACCAAACGACTCACGGACCGGTACCGGTCCGAGGCCCGGGGGTTGGGGACCGCTGCTCTGGAGTGAAAGGGTGGGGGAGGGCGTGCTTGTATCACCCTGGTTAGGTGCACGTGAGCTGGGGTTTTCCTACAGGTTATACTGGAGGTCCTGAGACGCAGTGTTGATTATGTCTCTTAGCTGGCGTGGGAAAGTCTCTGTGTCCTTCCAGAAGAGTCTGTGGGATATTTTGTGACGACATCCAGCAGTGATGGAGGCTGTTTATAATGAAGTGTGATGATATACAATAAATAAAAACACAGTATTTACCCACAGGAGCTGTGTGAATCCTGAGTGTGTTTTCAACATGCTAACTATGCTAAATCTTTGATCACTGTTGTGCATGTTTCTCATCTTTAATAATCAAACCTAGAAGTGAAAGGACAGCCTCTGAAATATGAGAACTGTGTTTAAAACTGTCTGTAATTCTAAAACGGTTCAGACTTAAGCTGCTCAGCAGGCGTCTCTTAAGTAATGAGGCGGCTCAGCTGCTGCGTCAGCCTCTTATAACTGTCCACATTACAAAAACTTGCAGGGACGACTCTTTGGGCCACGAGTCGCTGCTCGTTTGAACACCTTTGTCAGACAAACAGCAGCAAAGTGAGAGACAGCAGCAGGCCACACAGCTCCACAGCTGTGGATGATTCAGGACACAAAGCACCTGTGGATCTTTTCTCGCCTGCTGAGGTCCTAATTAAACACAGCGTTCAGGTTTACATGTTTTCTGTGGGGTGAGCGGTGTGCAATGCAACAAAAAGAAAATGACGACCACACGACCCTGCTGTGAGAGTCTAATCCTGCTGACTCCACTTCAGGCTGCAGCTGGTCTGACTCAGTGTTCCTGGTCCTGGTTTAAGTGACCGTTCAGGTCTCAACATCTGCAGAGCAGGTAAAGGCTGATGTTAGAGTCCAGCAGCAGGATGAGATCCTTCCTTGGAAGCAGCTGAGTGTTGAGATTATGTTTATGTAAACCAGCTGAAGGTAAAACAGTGTTCAGTTTGAGGGTGACCTTGGGGTCCTTAGGGACTAGTAGAGCTCTATACAAATATAGGCCATTTACCATAAACTGCACATGCTTACAGCCACCACTGCCGCTGTGCACTCCTGGTAAATGTGATGCTGTTCTATGAAAGCGTTCGTACGCTTTGACTTCTCGTCCAACCGGCTCAACAGACGAAAGCATAAAAAGAGTCATTGTTTATGTTTCTGCTTCCAGCTGCCTGCCAGCTGTGGTTTTCATAACAGGAAATATCAAAGTTATAAAAGGTTTAATGCACTGAGTGCTGTCACACTGAGTGCTGTCACACTGAGGGCTGTCACACTGAGTGCTGTCACACTGAGGGCTGTCACACTGATGCGACACGCAGACACTTGACATGTTAACCACGTACTGGATTTGACAATCTGACACTCACTGGTAACTCTTTCATTTTCAGATGAATTTACAAGGACAACAACCCGTGAACCTTTTTGCTGCCTCACTAACTGCGAGGTTTGATTTTCCAGCAGTGGAAGTCAATACTGACACTAATGAACTCACTGAAAATCCTCATAAGATGCAAGAGAACAGGACGGGAATCTTTAAGGGTCTCATCGTCGCTTGACTAAAGATTTTCACACATTTTATAAAAAGCCAGAGATTTTTAACACCACATAACGACTACAACCCTGACTGCACAACGATGACCCTGAAATAATGAAGATGATGGTAATAATAATGAAATGGCTAACCCAGAGTCTGCACCTGAATTTAATTGTGAGTCTCGGGGAGATCATCGAGGACAAACCCCGGATACGAACAGGTCTGTAACATCAGGCGCTGGTGTACTGAAGACCTAAAATGCTGCCTGTGTGAGCGAACAGAGGTCACTAAATCTGACCGTGACCTGTTTGGACCCCTCAGGTGATCAGTGTTTGATTAAACACACTGATCATAAGAGGAGTGATGCTTGTGAGCTGTGGACAGACAGATGATGAGCTTCTCCATGACATAAGCTCGGGGATCACTCAGTCAGGTGAGCAGTTGTTCACAGATTTACAGATTTAATTATTCAGATCTACAGCTTGGTGTGTAATCAGTCAGATTAAGTCCTCACGTGTAGCACTAACAGCAGGTGTGTTTCAGTCCTACCACGGACGCGTGAATCAGTGCCGTCATCTGTGGAAGGTGTGCTGGTCGAGCAGGAAAGGAAGAAGATGTTCGTGGAAGTTCATCCAGTCAGTGCCAAGAACTCTGCTGAAACACGTGTAACAGTGCAACACAACGTTTGGATCTGATCATGCCCAGAACTAACAGGTCAGCAGTTACTCAAACCGCACCTGTAATGCTTCAACATTTACCGTGCTCACAGCATATCCATTCACTGTGGACCCCTCGCTGATCAGTGTGGGCTGTAACAGTGACCCCGGGTGCAAAAGGGTGCGTTCACTGGCCTTTTTTCTGGGTTTTCCTAATCAGCGAACACTGACGTCCATCCTTTATCCTGAGCTTATCTGGGTTATAACAGCTCTGACTGTCTGTGTAAGCTCAGGTCAGGTCACGAGTTTGAAATGAAGGGCACGGGACTCCTTTGGGTTCATCAAGCTGTTTCATTTTATCCCGAGTCCCAGGTTTTTAACCCCTATAGAGGAGATCTCCCCATGGAGGGGTTCCTGAGCGTATGAGACCCATGCTGGAGGCTAATGAATCTAACTGTGGGTAAAATGAAAATCAAGGTGGAATAAAGCCGTGAGTCATTAAAGAGCTTCATGAGGAGCAAGAGAAAAGAAGTTGAGCTTCACAAACACAGTGTTTGCTTCACGTTTACTTTGTTGGCATCTGGTCCCCTGTTATGTTGCAAGATAAATATGATGACGCACACTCTTTACAGCAGCCAGGACTGGTTGGCAGCTCCATCACTGCTGTCTCTCCTGCTTCAACCACCAAACATCAGCAGATGTAGTTTGGACTGACAGTTGTTCAGGCTGTAGGCTGTTGTGTAGATAAACTGAGTCTGCCTCTCTGTGTGTGTCTGTGTTTGCGCTCATTGTGATTTATCTGCTTATGGCCGTGAGCCCACAGCTCCTGAAGCAGGACCGCGCACGCTTAAAGCCGCCACTCCCACTACGAACTTCTGGGAAATGTGGCGCAGCTGCTTTGTTTTATCAGTGAACTGCAGGTCTTTGAAAGTCGAACCTGTTCATCAGAAAAAGGATACAATCGTGTTACTGAGAGCTGCGATTTCACAGAAAAGTTGTGATGAAAGTTTTAATGTGCATGTGAATACTTGCTGAGTGAGTCTGCGCTGTTTCTACTTTCAGAGTTAGGTGTCTCTCACACACACACACACACACACACACACACACACACTGACAGTGAAGACTTGTTGGTTCCTGCTGCAGCCTGTGTCCGACCATCTCGGTGTGCGAGCCTTCCCAGGTCTCAGGTTTTGGTCTCCGGTTTGCAGGAACTGCTCCGACTTTATTTGGTGCTTTAACTGCAGAGATTTCACCTCCTAACCAGCTGCTGCCGTTCGGATCACGGGGAGGAACAGACTATTCAGCATCATGTTTTTAGCGGAGCTTTTATCTTTGTGCGTCTTTCCTCTGATGATGTTTGCAGTAACAGCAGGACATCAAAACGGTAGGAAATCCTCAATAACTCTGATCATTTCTCACAGAGTCTCCCTGATTCTGTGCTCTGACCTCCTTTATAATTTATACCAGCTGTACATGTCTTCAGTACCTTGAATCCAGACTATTGTTTCCCATTCATGTAATTAAAATGTGATGGCGTGCTGTGAACTGCCTGCTCTCACAGCAGTTTGTGGATCCAGCTGCTCCACATGTGAACTGACCAAGTGAAAAAACTCACCTACAGTCAAAGACACCGGACATAATCTATGGTTTGTGTATAACGTTAGACGTTTGTTCTAACATTTGTTTTATGATGAAAGTTTTCAAGGACTTGATTCTGTGATCGTTCCCAACGATGTGACGGGATTATTTACATTCATTTCATGTTCTTCTGTTAAGATCGGTGGGTTTAAACAAGTATAAGAAAATAATTCAAACTTTAATCTGAAGTGACTCACTGGTCACTTTATTAGGTACATTGTTCAGCTCTCACTCAATTCTCAAATCACATTAGCCTTTCTCATTGTTTCCACACACGTCACTGCACCTTGAGGCGAATGTTGTTGTGATTTTATATGAATAAAATTGAATTGAATTGAATGAACTTCTCATCAGAAACAGATCCTGATCCATCAGTTTCCTGAATACTTACCAGCATCACATTTGTGCTTCCAGTCAAATCACTTTAAACTTCTGTGTGACAGAGAGCAGCTGTCAGTGTTAGCGCTGAAACTGCCTCTCAGAGCAAAGCAACATGAACACGTTTATAATAATGTCACACTATTAAGCATCATTAAGGTCATTCATTGTTTATACGGCATACTCCTCTGTAGCATGTCATGAATACAGATTGTTTTCTGACTATGATCATTACCACAGATGAATAATCACATCTGTAATTAGCAGTGTTGGGTAAGTTACTTTAAAATAGTAACTTAGTTACATTACTAGTTACTTCTCTCAAAAGTAACTCAGTTACTTCAAGTTACTCG
>NW_024582478.1:1839868-1840896 GCF_018398535.1 Haplochromis burtoni | reverse complement strand
TAACGTAGTTACTGTAACGCGTTACTTAATAACGCGTTAGTCCCAACACTGGTAATTAGAGGCGACATATTAAGGAGGAGGAGTGATTTATAGATGAATTGGCAGAGGTGGGACCAAGTCATTGTTTTGCAAGTCACAAGTCAAGTCTCAAGTAGGCTAATGTCAGGCAAGTCCGAGTAAAGTCTCAAGTCTGAAACTTTGAATTTCAAGTCCTTTCGAGTCTTTAAAAAACAAAAACAACAACAAAAAGTCACAGTTATATGTAAATGTAAATATTAGACCATGTGATTTTTAAATCTGTTTTTCTCAACAACATGACGAAATACTGAACTTAGAAAATATACACAAATTGTGAAATTGCACCTCTATAAAATGCAGCTCAATTAAACTTAGCTCCAAGAATAATTTTCACCGACAGTTCTGAGATAAGCTGCATGTTATTCTTGGATGCGCTTGTAGGACCGGCTTTAAAAAAAAGCATGACAAAAAAACTATACACATTAAAACCAGACAGTATCATCAACGTAGCCTGGACAACATGTGCTAGTTAGATGAAGTCATGATCTCATCGTAGCAAAAGAGAAGCTACCGTTCTTTATGCAACTTCAACTGTCGGACAAAGTTGAAGTTGTTCCATCTCTGTCTGTGATTCTCTGCTTGCATGTTTTGCATATTGCATTTCGTTTTTTTGTTGACTACTTCATAGTTTATGTACCTGAAAAAAATAACTCCTTGCAGCATTTTTGAGCGTTTTTTTTTTTTCTTCTTAAAGAAAAAATCTGGTTAATTTGATTGGCTGTGCTACAGCTCACGCACACATACGTACGGAGTGTGGTTGGAATAAATGAATGAATGAATTGAATTAATGGTCCACACTTTCTATATAATATGTGTGTTAAATTTTAGATTTGGGGTAAAATATCAAGTCTTTTCAAGTAAACCGGTTCAAGTCCAATTCAAGTCCCAGGTCATTGGTGTAAAAGTCCAAGTCAAGTCACAGTCTTACAACATTTTTTCAAGTCAAGTCT
>NW_024582478.1:1828832-1839593 GCF_018398535.1 Haplochromis burtoni | reverse complement strand
AACATATATATATATATATATATATATATATATATTCACCTACCACTTTATTAGGTACACCTGGCATGTGTTGGGTAGCACCTATTTCTGCTTTCAGAGTTTGATTCATTCTTTGTGTCACAGATTCAGAACAAACTGCTCGTTGGTTTCCAGTTTAGAAATGAAGAAATGTTTATAGTTTAACTGCATACAACATCTGTGTATTAATATAAAATAGAAAACATTTTCTTAAATGAAAAAATATATAAATGATCTCAAGTACAGTCAAAGGTCAAAGTCAAATAAAATAATATATCTTCAATCTGGACTAAGGCATAAAAAATGTAGCTCCACTCTTCTTAGAAAGCTTGCTGACATTAAGAGGAGTCAAGTACTATTAATTTATAATAATATTTCAGTATCCACTTTAACAACCCTCAGCTCAGTGTCTCAGAGTCGTCTGTCTACATTTTTACTGGCTTTTAAAACCAAACTTTTATTTTATATTTTCAAATATTCACGCAGTTTGATCAACAAAATATTTTAACAAATTTCACTTTTAATCTAAAAAATGGTATGAAAGACAAATATAGTCTAGTACACCTCATGCCCCCCTTTAGACTCGCCCCTGTTCTCCATGTAAAACAGGACGGCTGCCGTCGGCGAGCTGCATCATTTAAACGTCTCAAAGACTGAGGTGACAGGTCATCTGCAGATGTGTGTAAAACAAACAGCGGAGGATGGAGCAGCTACAAAGTTTGCTTTTCTGCATGTTAGAGTTTGATGATCAGGAGCTTTGATGAAGGACTTTAAAGGTTTTAATGTTGATCACAGAACAGATTTGTATCTTTAAATCAGCCTGAGCTCTTCGTCTCGGTCTTCACTGTGTGTAAATTCCACGTTAAACTATCGCAGCCTCATCATCACTGCTACTGCTTATCAGTTTCTGTTTATAAGTGGAGGCTGTTTGGCTTTGATGTTGTCAGACCTTTTGCTGACAAGCTGCCCAAAAATATGTTTGCAGGTCTGTTTTTTAGTCACAAATACGGGTTAAACACTCGCTACAGATCCGAGCAATAAACAAAGCATCGAAGGAATTCATGTTGACAATTTTTTATTGAATTTACAGTTTTTCTTCATTGACTTGCCTGCTGCATGACAGAAAAGTCCAAATTTTCCAAACAGTTAAGACACAGGCACAAACTCATCATCAAAGTGACACATTTGGTTTGCAAAAGATGGTTTTGACTGAAAAAACAAACTGTTGTGATGAGCTGTGAGAATCAGACGAGTGGATCAACACACTAGCAGATGTCTTCAGCAGTGAAGCCTGTGCAGGAACAGTATGAGTGTGTGTGATGTGCTGGAGGAATGTGATGTTTTAATACTTATCTCTGAATTATCTGCATTTGTTCTGTGTTTAAACATAATGATTTAAACATGTTTCATTCGTCAGGGCGAGGAACCGTCGTGGTGGTTGTATCTGAAGGAAACTACATCATCTTGCCGTGCTCGCTCAGCTCCCAGGAGAGCCTCGTACGAACGCACTTTCACTGGAAGAAAGACGATGAGCGGGAGGTGTTTGTGTACGACGCCGACCTCCATCATAATAACAGACGTTCAGGTCAAGACGAGCACTTCAGAGGACGCGTGTCACACTTTTCAGACCAGCTGAAGTTTGGTAACGCCTCCATCATCATCAGAAACACCACGGTGGCCGACAGTGGAGACTACACCTGAGATTTTCCATTTCATCAACCGGACAGAGAAACATTTAACGTCACCCTGGTTGTTGGTGAGTCTTTCATTTCTGCAATCATCCTAAGAAGTCATTCCAACCTGAAACAGTATGGAGTGTCCTCTTTCTCCTGCTGTGTTCACAGGTGCAGCTCCGAAGCCGTTTGTTGGGATCCTGAACATCAGCGAGGTCGAGGTGCAGCTGAAGTGTGAGGTCAGAGGAGCTTCTCCAAAGCCTAAAGTAGAGTGGAGGGACAGCGATGGGAACATCCTTCCTGCTGAGGAGCCACAGGTGTCACGCACAGGAGAGCGCTATGACATCACCCTCCTCACCACGGTGACCAGGACAAACAGCAGCCTCTTCCTCTGTGTAGCCACGCAGGAGGAGCTCAGCCACCGAGCTGCTGACGAGATCTTTGTTCCAGGTTTGATTCCCACTCATCATGTTTCCATCTGTGATGCTGATGTTTGTGCGTTTTAAACAATGCTGTGAAAAAGTATTTCTCTTCCTTCCTGATTTCATTGTTTTTTGCATATTTGTCACATTTAGATGTTTCAGATCATCAAACAAATATAAATAACGAAGTAACACAAAAGGCAGTTTTTAGATTATTTATCCAAACACAGACACACACTGTGATTAAGCAAATCTTTTGGAAAGCTGAGTTTAATTTTCCTATTTTAAGCATTAAAGCTGCCAGAGCTGAAAACCAGAAATGAATTTTAAAGAATCTCCTAAACAGACAAAAAACGTTTCTGACAAAGTGAATTAGACCAAAATCTGACAAAGCAGCGCGTCATGAAAGAGAAGCTGAGACACAAAGTCAGTGACATCTATCGGTGATGTTTGGGGACAAACCCATGTTTAAGGCTTTATGGCTCACAGAGAGTCATTATCTACCAACAGACAGGAGTTGGAAAAGTGGTGAAGCAGGAGTCGCCGACCTTCCAAAGTTACTCTGAGAGCACATCGGTGGCTCATCCAGGAGGTCAGTAAAGAACCCAGAACAACAGGCAGCTTGTGTCAGTTTAGGAGAACAGACCAGAAAATCCTCCACACTGATGTGACGCACTGTTCATCAGTTATCACAGACGCCTGAGCGCTGCAGAGGGAAATACAAGCACCTGTTTTCACATAGGTTAAAGGTCAGGGTGGGACGTTTTTGTTCCTTTAATAAATAAAAACATCACTTAAAAAATCTTATTTTCTGTTTACTTGGCTTATAAAATAAAACATCAGGAAGGAAAAAAAACGTTTTCACAGACGTGTTTGTATTTTTTCATTGATCACAGACGCTGATCTTATTTCTGTGGGTTGAAACTAAACCTGACCTTTAGTGTAACAGCTGGATTGTGTCATGTGTTTCAGCCCAGCTGTTTGAGTCCTGCCGTGGAGACACCGTGCTCATAGTTTCATTTGTTTCTGGGATTCTTTCTGCGCTCGTCGTTTTGTCTCTCTGTGTGTGTTTCATCTACACCACAGCGTAACTCGCCTTTAAAGGTACGTTTGAACATATTCACACCTGCGGACCTCGTCAAGAATGATGCAGTAACAAATAATAGAGACATGAATGAATGAATGACCAGAGAAAGAAAAGCTGACCTCAAGCTGTCAAACAAAAGTCACATTAAGTTTGTTAATTTTGTTTTTTAATGTCCAAAAAATATCAGATGAGGGAACGGTGAGGGAACGGTGAGGGAACGGTGAGGGAACGGTGAGGGAACAGTCTGCAGAGTTCCTGTTTGAAGTACAGATGTATTCATGATAACATGTTTTTATTCTGACCAACAGAATTTATTGTGTTTTGTTGTTTTAACATAATAAAAATTCTCATCTTCACAGGACCAACATTCTTCATGTGTATGTGTGATTTTAAAAGCAGACTTTATGTAATAAGTACTTTTATTTCCTTTTTGCAGCTTCTCAGTGAAACCAGAGACACGATGTTTCTGTGAAGCTGATTTACAGCAGACTCCAGGCTCCAGAACAGTTACTGAGGAAAACAGATTCATACCTCAGTGAACTGAAATCCTGCGTTTCCTTTGTCTTTATGTTGATGCAGCTTATTACAGGGAAGGAAATACTCTTGCTTTAATTTATGCCATCTTTTTTAATTGCATTGAGAAGCAGTGTTTCTATGATGATCATGAAATGTGAAAACAGACACTGCATTTGACATGTTGTTATCAGGAACTGTGAAGCAGGCGAAAGTGCAGCTGGTTTTAATTCTGTTCGGTCCTGTTACAGGACGTCTGTGAATGTTTTTAGTGTTTGTGCTCCCAGAACTATTGCTCTTATTATTATTATTATTGTATGTTTCATGTCTGCAGACAGACGGTCTCGGTCATTAGTCACACAGGAGATCGTTTCACAGGTCGTCCCATCTCAAATCAAAGAAACAAACAAACAATTTGAAGATATGAACGTTGTGCTGTTTACGGGTCTGGGTCTGTGTTGAATTGCCTTTTTAAAATTCTGTCACTATAAAAACTGCTCAAGATCCTTTAAATTTAATATCTGATGCAACGACAGGAGCTCCACTCCTAAAGATCCATATTCACAGAGCCATGTTTACAAATGTGCACATATACAGTAACTAACTGTGGCTGTGTGCAAAATGTACCTCTGCTGTGTAATGTACAACCTTCTTTTCAAAACACTTGTTAGAGGCTTCCTCCTCCTCCTCATCATCATCATCATTGCCCCTCCCACCTCCCATCCTCTGCCCAGTGTTTTCCTGATGAAGGCAACGAGCAGAAACATGTCGATTGAGTAATTCAGTCGTTCTTGTTCCCACGATGCTGCTCGAGCTTCACCTTCTTTAGGCTATCGCTCTTCTCCATGCACCTTGAGTAATAAGTGAAGTTGTGCCAGAGATCTTTGTGTTTCCACAGATGTCGTCCTGATCACATCAGCTCCAGTTTTATCTCTTTACAGTGAAACAGACGCTCAGAGCTCCACACGCAAGCTTGATGTGGTCCAAGGATGAGCGACGTCCCTGTTTTTTACTGTTATTTAGTCTGTGCTGATACTTTTGCTTCCACTCTGTGGAGGCTTGACTTTTAAACATTAATTTTCTCTTGTTTGTTGGTGAAATGAATGCATTAACTTTCTTGTGGGGCAACTCGTCCCTTCATGCTCATGAAAAAACATGAAGCATTGTCTCAACTTAAAAATAAAACCTTTTCTAAACTCTGTCTTTTCGTTTTTACAGTTAGTTTCCCTTCTTGTTGATGATGAGCTGTCAGCTTTTTTAGCGTCTGTTCTTAAATGCTGAATATTATTCCATCTTTCATCCTGCAGTCAGCTGTAAAACATCTCAACTCTACATCACAGGCTGACTAAATGTTGCTTTGTTCGCTTTATTTAGAGTTTGATTTTACTCAGACTTCTGCACATCACTCAATGAATTTATGAATATTAAATGTGTGCTTTTCTTGGTTTCATGCTCAGTATATTGGCGCCCTCTAGTGTCCAAAACTCCAGCATGCAGCAAACAGCAATGAGCTAATGAATTAAATGCAGCCTTTACTGGTCCATTAGAAAGACTGGAAGTGTTCTTCTCTCTGTGAGTTGTGCTGGCCTGTGTCCTGCGGTCCTCCTTGCGGGCTGTCCTGTCCCTTCACCTGGCTCTCTGGTTTTGGGTGGGTGCCTCTTCCTTCCAGGATTGTTGAGGGTCCGGGAGTCTGGGGCACGTGGAGCTTGAGTTCTTCATTACCTCAAAATCCTCCTTGATTTTATTCAGCTGAGTTTAAATAATGACTTTGATAATGACAGCGTCGGGCTGCTGTGTGAATGTAACAGTAACAGAATCATGTTTCAGCAGCTTTCATTCGGCCGTCCACATGTTGGTCAGATATTTAAGATATTTGTGGTTTTTGTTTGTGGGTTTGGAAGGATGAGGACTGGAGGTGGACTCTGATCAGAACCTGTACAGGTATAAATCTTCTCTGGACTCATGCCTTCTGTGTTTATTGGGCGGCGCCCTGCATTAATTCTTGCAACGGGCCTGCGCATGTTTAAACGTGACATGCCCACAGTGAACTAGGAAATGTGATACTGTTTTGTTTCAGCGAACTGCACTTCTCTGGAAACAGGCGGTTTTTGCATGTTCCTCTGTCATCCAACCAGCTCGACCGACGGACAGGATGTAACAGCTGTAACGTGATGCATGCATGAAAAATGTGAAGTAATGAAAGGTTGACTCCATGTGTGACGATGGTCTGCACGTCATAGATTTTTCTCTCCAGTCTGTTAAGGCAGAGTTTCTCTTTCACTCACACACACACACACACACACACACACACACACACACACACACACACACACACACACACACCAGGGAAGACCTGCTCACATTCCTGCTCCAGCCTGAGTCACACCGGACTCAACGACTCGTGAGCTCCTGGGATTTTTTTGAATTTCACTTTTTGGGGATTTGCAGGAAGTGCTCACTCACTTTTAGATTTAAGCTGCTGCTGTTTGGATCGCAGGGAGGAACAGACTTTATTCAGCAACATGTTTTTATCTGAGCTTTTATCTCTGAGCCTCTTCCCTCTGACGGTGTCTGCGGTAACAGCAGGACATGAAAACGGTAAGAAATGATCAGTAGCTGTGATCACAGCGTCTCCCTGAGAGTTTGTTCTGACCTCCTTTTAAGTGAACAAACTCAGAGCTTCACAGCAACTGTTCAAACTCACCTGCAGCCAAAGACACAAGCCTTCCTGCCTTTTTGTTACGGTGTAAATGTTAATTAAAAAATTATATTTATAGTCACATATAATAAATGCTCACTTCAGAGAGAAGGGAAGAATGAGTCTTAGTCTACGTTTGTCTGTTTTATATTCCACTTTTAAAATTCAATTTTATTCAATTCCATAAAAGGTCAGATGAACAGAATCAAATTTTGGGATTTACTTACCTGAATAATTGCATTAAAACATCCAGTGAGCTGCAGTTGTCTGGGTGCCTTCATGATGTCAGAGAAGAATGGCGAGGAAGGCAACTCTAATAACCTCTCGTTACAACTAAAGTGGGCAGAAGAGCATCTCTGAACACACTTTGGACCTTGTAGATGGGCTGCAGCAGCAGAGGAGCACACTGGGGCTCGCTGTCAGCAAAGAACAGGAAACTGAGGCTAAACTGAGCAAACGGCAGAATAGAAAAACATTGCCTGGTGTGATGAGACTTTATTTCTGCTGCCATGTTTAGATGACAGGTCAGAATATGGCGTAAATAAAAGAAAGCATGGCTCCATCCTTCCTGGTATCGTTCCAGCTGCTGGTGGTGTGGGTCTCTGTACCAGCGAAGTCCACGCTGCCTACCTGAGTTTTGTTGCTGACCGTGTTTATCGATGAATGACTACAGTGCACCATCTCCTGATGGCTGCTTCCAACAGGACAGCACTTAAGGCTTAAAGAAGCTTAAACCATCTCCAACTAGTTTCTCGAACATGACGATAAGATCAGTGTACTCGACCTCCACAGTCACCAGATCTCAGTCCAGCAGAGCACCTTTGGGCTGTGGTATAATAGAAGATTCAGATCATGTAAGAAAAGCTGACAAAGCTGCAGCAGCTGTGTGATGCTAACACGTCAACATGGACCAGAACCTCTGAGAAGTTAGCTTGTTGACTCTGCGCCATTAACAGCTCTGAAGGTAAAGACGGTCCAACTGAATAAGAGCAAGGTTTCCATAATAAAGCTGCTGTAGGAGGCATGCATGCTTTGTGGATTGCTAATGTTTGGTTTCTATGTTCTTGGTTGTGGGGTGTGTGCTCCACAGGTAAAGGTGATCACACTCACCTGTTCACTTCACCCGGGTTTGGACGAACATGAAGTGAGCACAGGAGGAGTCTGTGTGCTTGATGGTTTTCCTGTCCTGGTGTTTGGCATGTTTGAAATAAACAGGAGTGCATCCAGTTTATTTTTCCACTCATGCTAACTTCCTTAAATGATTTGGTCATGTGACTCACATCTGTCATCAGTTCAAATGCTGAATAAAACTGTTTTCTAACTCGGTTATAAACTGTTGTTTCAGTTGAGATGACGTGTTTACAAGCTACTTATTTTAGATTTAGCTCTGAATTATTCATGTTTTGTTCTCATGAGGTTTAAACTGTGATTCATTCTTTAGGAACCGTCATGGTGGTGGCATCTGAAGGAAGTTACATCATCTTGCCGTGCTCGCTCAGCTCCCAGGAGAGCCTCGTACAAACGCGCTTTGATTGGAGGAAAAGCGACGACAGGGGGGTGTTTGTGTACGATGCCGGACTTCATTACAACAACGGCCTGCGAGGTCAAGACGAGCACTTCAGAGGACGCGTGTCACACTTTTCAGACCAGCTGAAGTTTGGTAACGCCTCCATCATCATCAGAAACACCACGGTGGCCGACAGTGGCGACTACACCTGTGATTTTCCATTTCATCAGCCGGACAGAGAAACATTTAACGTCACCCTGGTTGTTGGTGAGTCTTTCATTTCTGAAAACAAACTAAAGACCAAGTGTAACAAGCGAAGCACACGTGAACTTTCATAACAGACAAGAGGTGAAATATTCCTTCTTTACCACAATACTGATATAAAAACTTTATACTGATTTGATATCAGTAATATTTGGTGTTTTCTGCTGTTAATGACAAAAGTGTATCGATCATGCTCCACACTCTTAGTGCTGTTAGTGTTGGCTCAAACAACCCTTTGTGGGGAAAGTGACCGCAGATATTTATCTCCTGATGCCTCTGCTTGTTCTCGGGATAAGAACAGGGTGTGTTCAGACAGGCTGGCTGGTAGGAAAACAAATCAGCAGAAACAAATCTTATTCCACATTCCTCAGATTCAACAGTCCTGTGTCCTGTAACCCACTTCAGACGTGTCATAAAGCAGGAACAACAACAACGCAGAACTTTTCCCTGTTTCACTGAAGACAGTTTTAAGCTGATTTGCTTGTTCTGACTCGTGTTTCCTGCTGCTGTGTTCACAGGTGCAGCTCCGAAGCCGTTTGTTGGGATCCTGAACATCAGCGAGGAGATCGATGCTCCACACTCTTAGTGCTGTTAGTGTTGGCTCAAACAACCCTTTGTGGGGAAAGTGACCGCAGATATTTATCTCCTGATGCCTCTGCTTGTTCTCGGGATAAGAACAGGGTGTGTTCAGACAGGCTGGCTGGTAGGAAAACAAATCAGCAGAAACAAATCTTATTCCACATTCCTCAGATTCAACAGTCCTGTGTCCTGCTCTCACACACGATGTGTCGACATCTCCATCAGGAAAGAGAAGGACATGAGAGCATGACAGCACATTTGTGCTGTAACTGCAGCTTCATGCTGTGTTCACAGGTGCAGCTCCGAAGCCGTTTGTTGGGATCCTGAACATCAGCGAGGACGAGGCGCTGCTGAAGTGTGAGGTCAGAGGAGCTTCTCCAAAGCCTAAAGTAGAGTGGAGGGACAGCGATGGGAACATCCTTCCTGCTGAGGAGCCACAGGTGTCACGCACAGGAGAGCGCTATGACATCACCCTCCTCACCACGGTGACCAGGACAAACAGCAGCCTCTTCCTCTGTGTAGCCACGCAGGAGGAGCTCAGCCACCGAGCTGCTGACGAGATCTTTGTTCCAGGTTTGATTCCCGCTCGTCATGTTTCCGTCTGTGAATGATGCTGTTTTCATGAATGTGCTTTTCGTTGATCACAGACTAAATTGTGGATGTCATGGAGACTCGTGTTGACAGCAGGCTGGTGTCGTGTGTTTCAGACCAGCTGTTTGAGACGTGCGGTGGAGACATCGTGCTCATAGTTTCATTTGTTTGTGGAATTCTCTCTGTGGTCGTGCTGATAGCTGTGTGTGTGTGTTTCCTCTACTTTACCGTCTAATCGTCCATAAAGGTGCGTTTGAATGATGGATTATATCAACATCTCTGTAATCTGTCGACATGACTGTACCGCGGATATTAATTTTTGTTTTATTTTCATATTCACAGCTTCTGTGTGTGTGCGCGTGTGTGTGTGTGTTTCTGAAAATTGACAATAATGGTGATGTTGCCTTAAATCTGTCAGTCTGCCCCAGGGCAGCTGTGGCTACAACTGTAGCTGCCTCCACCGGTGTGTCAATGTGAGAGTGAATGAATAGTGGTATTGTAAAGCGCCTTGAGGGGTCCCGAAAAGCGCTGTATAAATGCAATCCATTATTATTATTGTTATTATTATTATTATTATTATTATTATTATTATTTTGTTTTTATTATTATTATTATTATTATTATTATTATTATTATTATATTATTATTATTATAATTATTATTATTATTAATAAATAAATATAATTTCTTTGTCCCTGAGGAAGTTTCACTGAGCATATTCACATCAGTTTGTTCTGTTGTGTGTTTGATTGTTCTGGAAGGTAAAGCAGGAACTTGATGTGTTCAGGTTCAGGGTTGATTCTCTGCAGTTTCACACGTTGATGTTTTGTACGTTTTTAATCGTGAACCCCGGGAAAAATATGAGTTGCTACAGAAACAAAGAAAAGTTATATGAATGAATAAATGACCAAAGAAAGAAAAATATTTATGTTAAGCTCGAGCTCTTGTTGCAAAATCACATTTTTGGTTTATTTGCTGTTGTTTTAATGACCAAAATGAAAAGTATCAGATTCGGGAAGTTTGCATCGTGCCATGATGTGTTTAAAGCAGGGACGATGGGACAGGAGGTTAACTGGTGTGAGTGTGAGTGGTTGTCTGTGTCTGTGTTGGCCCTGTGACAGACTGCTGATCTGTTCTGGGTTAACCCCGCCTCTCGCCCTGTGGATGCTGTGATAGACTCCACCCCCTGCGTCTCTGAGGAGGATGAGCAGAGGAGGAGGGATAGTTGTTTCTCCTGCTAACAGGTGATGTGTTTCTTTATTGAAACTTGGAGTCATGAACATATTATAGATGCAGATTAATAAGCCTCACAGCTGCTTCTGCTCACTGGGTTCATTACTAACATTAAAATCTTTAGAGTTAAAGAGTTTCACTCACAGTCCAGTGGCTTTAAATGAGATGCTGATAAC
>NW_024582478.1:1822523-1828807 GCF_018398535.1 Haplochromis burtoni | reverse complement strand
TCATCTTTTTGGGAGCTCCATTTATCACATGTATGTGTTGATGTAAAAGTTGCTTTTGTGTAATATTTACTTTGATCTCTTGTTTGCAGATTCTTGGAGAAACCAGAGTGATGATCCTTCTAAGGATCCTTGTAACGGTGACACGGAGCTGCCACATCAGACACTCAGAAGAAAGTTACTGACTCTAAGTTCAGGACAACAGATTCATGCGTCAGTGAAATGAAATCTTTACTTTTACTCTTGTCTCATATTGAGTCAGCGTGAAGGAAATGCTGCTGTTTTATATTTATTTTAAAATTATGGCTCATGATGAAATGACTGTTTTTTTATTGTCACATGAAGCAGTGACTCCCATGATGCTCATGACACATGAAACATGATCATGGCTGTTGTGACTGGGAAATGAACACTAAGCTGCAGTAACGTCCAGCTTTGCTCTGCACTTTAATGTTTGTGCTCTCACACTGTCATTACCTTATGAATGCTACGTCTTATATCTGCAGTCAGATAATGTTAACCATCATTACACAGCAGACTCTCGTGCTGTTTCATTTAATTAAGACAAATATGGCCTTCATCTTTTATTCATTCTCTTATTTCTCTATGTGCAGATTTGAAATTTTGTATAAAATCCAGAATAAAATCTTTCCTTCTGATTTAAAGATTATTTGCTGCTGTACAGAAACCTGAAGTAGAGTAGCAGGACAGTGATGGAAACATCCTTCCTAATGAGGAAGTTGTACTTTTGCTGAGCAAGTCTTGACTTATATGTGTATGTCTATGACTTGTATTCTTCTTTCTAAAGTCTTTAAAAGAAGACATTTTCTGTCCTTACACCTGACCGTTTACTTAAGCCACGTATGACTGACCCGTGAATCTTTCAAGCCTAAGTTGTAACCGTGTGTGTGTGTATGGGTACGTTTATCTCTGAGGTATAACACTTCTTTTTTAACTCCCAAAAGTCAAAAAATGTAACTACAAACAGTTCAGACGAAGGCATTTCTGTGTTTTTCACTGACTGATCAAAGAAAAAATAATGATGATCAAAAATGTAAAAATAAATAAATAAATAAAATCTGAGGTTTAAATAAATTGTTCTCTTTGTGTGTCTGCAGCCCAAACTTCAGACTCAGATGATTTCCCTCGTTTTGTTTTCACTGATTCGTTTACAGTGCAGGGACTAACGTGTTGTTAGGCAACGCGTTACAGTAACTACGTTATTATTGTGGTAACGAGCACGGTAACTAGTTATTATGCCAAAATCAGGAACCCGTCAATCGTTACTGGGATTTAGAGTCGTTATAGGGCTTTGGAGTTGACGTAACGCCGCAATGCATTGTGGGAGCGCAGCACCATATTGGCAGGCCACGACTCAAAGATTCCCTCAAAATTCAAGACTCAAAACTCTTTATTTGTTGCATGCATAGTCATACAAGTACAACACGCAGTGAAATGTATCCTGACACGCTCCTCGACTGTGCAAAAGAGGGAGAGAAGAACATTATGTACATTAAGAATATATACATGGGGGACATTATGTGCAGTAGTAGAATTGTATGCAGCAAGTACGTTAATTATGTGCAGCAAATGAATTAAATAAACATCAACACGTTTCAGAAACTGGAGCAACTCAAATTAATCCAGATATAATTAAGAATCAGACAAAAATCCTCTTGTTAAATGTCAGAGGTCCAAAACACATAATTAGTGTCTTCTCAGGTCCCTCAAGACTATCCAGAACAGAAGAGCAGGAAGTATGTGTGTACTACAGCTGTTTTTATAATCATACATCCAGTCAGTCGTTTCTGGACTTCACATATTTCAGTTCATGGTGTGATTGAGTTGTTATTTCTTTGTCAGGTTAATTGTAATGATTCTGGTTCTAATTGTTCGTGCATGTTAAGATTATATGTCTCAGTACTTTGATACTATGTTGCTAAGATATTTAGCACTAAGTTAATAGCAGCGGCCATAATCCCCACAATAATAACATCCAGCTGTATTAGTTAAAGGACTGTTCGACTGTTTAGCTTAACTGCTGCTAGTTTTACCGTATTT
This sequence comes from Haplochromis burtoni, assembly GCF_018398535.1. Taxonomy (NCBI): domain Eukaryota; kingdom Metazoa; phylum Chordata; class Actinopteri; order Cichliformes; family Cichlidae; genus Haplochromis; species Haplochromis burtoni. Next base: position 1,826,749 of record NW_024582478.1, on the reverse strand, counting down.
GTGCCTTAATATGAGCAACTTGTAAGACACGTGTTAAAAAGCTTATCTATGGTCTACAGGGACCCCTTGTGGACATTGTGAGATATTGTTGTGTGGAGAAGATGGAGTTACTGTATTGTGATCATAGTTATCTGTGACACGTAAACGACAAGTTCAGTTATGGCTGCACCGCCTGCACTTTGATGCAAACAACTCTTCTGTGGGAATTTATTAAAGACCAATAACCCACCTCCTGCACTGCTGCAGTCTTTACCCAACCAGACCCTGGATCAACAGTCAGGTACGACACATGCTGCGTACTCGGTCTCTTGCATTTACATTTTTCCTTCAATTTTGCGTTTACGTGTGGACGGGATTTTTTTTAAAAACAAAAATGGAAAATCTGTTTTCAAAAATACCCGTGTACGTGTGGACGTAGCCTAAGATGACTTTAGGAATTCTGTGTCGCCTCTTGTTGTTATCTGTAAATAATAATAAAAAAGGCACCTTCACATACTGTGTATATTTAGAATCCAGACTCTTCAATTTGTTTGCTAGAACATGCATCACATCCAGCTAAAACAAACTGTGACATACTTTGGCTGTAAAGATTTTGTGTTCGCACTCTGATGATGACGACAAGCTCGTCTATTCGAGGCTGCAACACTGCAAGGCTGCCATCAGTTTATTAATAAGAATACAGTATGAGTATAATACATAAAACTGATCACTCACATTTAGCATTCAGTCTTTAAAGCAGAATTTCCAGAGATAGACTTTCCCTTCAAGGGGGACAGGAATTTTCACACAAATTGAAAAAGTGTATTGAACGGGGCAGGACCCAAAACAGAGCCTTGAGGTACACCGTGTTTAAGAGGGGCTATTTTGGAGTTATGGGGGCCCATATTGATGTGAAAAGACCTTCCTGACAAATAGGACTGAAACCACTGGAGGGCAGATCCTTTTAGGCCAGCATGAAATTCAAGCTGTGATAACAGGATGTCGTGGTCGACCGTGACAAAAGCTGCTGACAGGTCCAACAATAGAGGCAAGGTTACCAAAAAAGTAGTCCCAGAACTCTTGGACCTAACTGTAGCTTAGTTGTTCACATGGTTTTTCCATATGAGACGACTACTTTCCACTTCTTTATTAAACAAGATTTTTTTTAAAAAGACATTTAAAATCTTTATTTTTTTTATTAGAAATTAATTTACGAATGTAAAATGATTTCTATATTTATGGACGGTGATAATAAAGCTTCCCGGTGCTGAGCCAGAAAAAGATGCCAGAGTTTAAAGTTAAAAGTGTTTATTTAGAATACTTTAAAAAGTGTGATGCAAATTTTATAAAATCTGTGTCAAAATGCTTAATAAAACCATAAAATACACAAATATCCATCATTTTGAAAGCAGCTTGATTCTTAAATACATCAATACCAGTTTTAACAGCACAAACTTCATCACTGTGAAAGGCACAGCTGCTGATGACTCTGAGTAAAAACAGATTTCAACCTGAGAAATGTTAAAAACAGATGTGAACACCTCCAATACAGACAGACGTTCCTCCAACAAGTCGACTCGACAGGAAGACAAAAGAAAAAGTCAATCTCATCAAGTTTAAATACAGTCAAAGGTTTGCAGGAAACTTTGGTTTGTTGTGACAACAACGTGAAGCTGAGTGATATTTGAAGAAGTCAAAGCAGCTTTTTACCATCTGACATCTAAAAAGTAGAACCAGTTTCTGCAGGATCACCAGCACCTGCAGCAGGTTTTGGAGTGAAACACTTACAGTTGACATAATCAATATGATCTCCTTGACTCATCACAGACTGCAGTGTGAAACATGGAGACACAACGAGACGGATTTAAAAAAAAATAATAATAAAAGGGATGAAAAAACAAAATATTAAAAAAGTAATGGTGACCCCCCCGCCACACAAACACACTACAGCTGTGACGTTAAACAGTTTGTGAGTGAAGCGTCACCGTTACAAGCTTCCTTAGAAGGATCGTCTCTCTGGTTTCTCTGAGAAGCTGCAAAAGCAGAGAAAGTGAGAACATGAAGGATGAGATTATAACATCATGTCTCTGCTTTACTCACAGATGGAGAGAAGCAGCAGTTTGTGGTAACTGTGGTACAAAAACATGTAGTCAGAATAAAATGATGATTTAATGCTCAGAACCTTGAATATTAACTGATAAAGTTTGGTGGCATCATGTGAAGATGAACAGCTCCATGTTGACATGAACGTGCCTGAAACTATCAGAATAATCCTGCTGTGCACACTCTGACTTAGTGTGTACACCAGGATTATTAATTATTAATAATTATGAGTTTTTATTTTCCTGTTTAAAGCAGAAAATTCAAACATAAAATGTCAGGAATGTGAACTCGACACTGATCAAATCATCTGTTATATGGCTGTCTAACCTTACAGGTATATGAAATAAATCATAAATAATAAATCCATTATTCTAACTCACCTTTCTTGTGTTTTCTGATGCACTGTGCAGCTACAGATAGAGCCAGAGTTGCAGCGACAGTCAGAACTGCAGAAAACCACAAACCTATGAGCACACCGACTCCACAGTGGGACTTCACCTCAGACGTTTTCTCTGAAACACATGAAAGTTCATGCAGGACTGTAGCAGGACGCCACACACAGCACACTGGATACACACAAACATTAAACACAGTCTAAACAACGACACAATAAGATCTTACCACAGTAACGCACGTCGATCTGATCACGGGTCACATGGCCCATCTCCTCCTGCGTGGCTACACAGAGGAAGAGGCTGCTGTTTGTCCTGGTCACCGTGGTGAGGAGGGTGATGTCATAGCGCTCTCCTGTGCGTGACACCTGTGGCTCCTCAGCAGGAAGGATGTTCCCATCGCTGTCCCTCCACTCTACTTTAGGCTTTGGAGAAGCTCCTCTGACCTCACACTTCAGCAGCGCCTCGTCCTCGCTGATGTTCAGGATCCCAACAAACGGCTTCGGAGCTGCACCTGTGAACACAGCATGAAGCTGCAGTTACAGCACAAATGTGCTGTCATGCTCTCATGTCCTTCTCTTTCCTGATGGAGATGTCGACACATCGTGTGTGAGAGCAGAGAAATAACAACCTTTACTACATGTTACAGCAGAGTTTGGGAGGACTTTCATTTATCAGCACAAACAGGAAACGTCCTGAGTCCAGCTTCACAGAAGTAAAAATGATGTCATCATTATTGAGCTTTCAGACAGGTTGATTTGTTAGACTGTGACCCAGAGTGTGACCTTACAGACTGATCAGAGAAATCTGAAGGCTTGACTGAGAACATCACTGATTTCTACATCTGCGCTCTGTGTGCTACGACTCTGTGCCCCAGAGGGAACGTACCATTACTCACACATTTGGACACCAGCACAGGTTTGATCCCAGTCCACACAGCAGCCTCTACAAACTGCACATGTAGAGCTCAGTGACATCAGAGTCAGGCTCAGCACCGACTCCTCTGATGTACAGGGTGGGCCATTTCTATGGATACTCCGTAACAACATGGGAATGGTTGGTGATATTAAAGTCCTGTTTGTGGCACATTAGTATATGTGAGGGGGCAAACTCCTCAAGATGGGTGGTGACCACGGTGGCCATTTAGAAGTCGGCCATCTTGGATACAACTTTTGTTTTTCCAATAGGAAGAGGGCCATGTGACACATCACACTTATTGGTAATGTCACAAGAAAAACAATGGTGTGCTTGGTTTCAACGTAACTTTATAACAGGTTACAGATGCACACATCAGTGACATCATCACTCACCTGGGATTTCTCCTGATCGATCTTTCAAGGTGAGTTCTGAAAGGCAAAAATTAAACATGTGTTTTTTCACACAGCATCGTGAACTCATGATGGAGCTGATGTTTCTGCATCACCTTTGTGAGCATCTCTTGGTTCAGGTAACAAACTGATGAGGTGACAGCTTCCAGCAGAGTTATTAAAGGGTTTATTTTCACGATGCTTTCTACTCACCAACAACAAGTTTCATGCAGAACCTTTGTTCTGGCTGCAGATGTGGAAAATCACAGGTGTAGACTCCACTGTCAGCCACCGTGGTGTTTCTGATGATGATGGAGGCGTTACCAAACTGCAGCTCTTGTGGGAAATGTGAGACCCGTCCTCTGAAGTGCTCGTCTTGACCTCGACGTCCATTATTGTAATGAAGGCCTCCATCATACATGAAGACCTCCTGTTTATTTGGTGC
>NW_024582478.1:1798334-1803157 GCF_018398535.1 Haplochromis burtoni | reverse complement strand
TTCTTTTGTCTTCCTGTCGAGTCGACTTGTTGGAGGAACGTCTGTCTGTATTGGAGGTGTTCACATCTGTTTTTAACATTTCTCAGGTTGAAATCTGTTTTTACTCAGAGTCATCAGCAGCTGTGCCTTTCACAGTGATGAAGTTTGTGCTGTTAAAACTGGTATTGATGTATTTAAGAATCAAGCTGCTTTCAAAATGATGGATATTTGTGTATTTTATGGTTTTATTAAGCATTTTGACACAGATTTTATAAAATTTGCATCACACTTTTTAAAGTATTCTAAATAAACACTTTTAACTTTAAACTCTGGCATCTTTTTCTGGCTCAGCACCGGGAAGCTTTATTATCACCGTCCATAAATATAGAAATCATTTTACATTTGTAAATAAATTTCCAATGTAAATGTGAGTGATCAGTTTTATGTATTATACTCACTGTATTCTTATTAATAAACTGATGGCAGCCTTGCAGTGTTGCAGCCTCGAATAGACGAGCTTGTTGTCATCATCAGAGTGCGAACACAAAATCTTTACAGCCAAAGTATGTCACAGTTTCTTTGTTTGATACTTTTACAGTTTGGTGCCTGTACGGCTACTTTGAACAGAATAAATTCCAGATTTGTTTTAGCTGGATGTGATGCATGTTCTAGCAAACACATTGAAGAGTCTGGATTCTAAATATACACAGTATGTGAAGGTGCCTTTTTTCATTATTATTTACAGATAACAACAAGAGGCGACACAGAATTCCTGAAGTCATCTTAGGCTACGTCCACACGTACACGGGTATTTTTGAAAACTGAGATTTTCCATTTTTGTTTTTAATAAAAAATCGTGTCCACACGTAAACGCAAAATTGAAGGAACACTGCAGAGAGTAAAGCCGCCCCCATGCCCCGTCGACAGGCTGTGTGTGAGACTTTAAATCATCAAACTGTAAATTATACATTTTAAATTGTTATTGATCCTTTACTCCTGGTCCTAAAGGGTAGATTTATTTTCTTTCTCTTCTTATGTTTATTATTTCTTTACTTGTTTACGGGGATGACAATAAAGTTTAGTTTGAGTTCAGCAGCAAGCACGCGCACCGAGGGCTCTCGCGCTCACTTTATAGAATTTTGAAAAACATCGGTGCAGATTATTAGTCTGTATCATAATGTCTCATGTTTTCGTGTTTGTTGGTTTGTTTTAATTTTGTTTTATTTTGCGAGTTTGTTATTAGATGCTGCCCCCGCCGCCCCGCCCTCTCCTCCCTGTGCCGCAAGCAGCAGGCGCACCTCGCAAACAGAGGGCGCCCTTACTCCCAGCAAATGGGCGATAGAAAACGGTGCCTATGCCATTCCCAATAAGCGCTGGCTGATGTCGGGGCAGCACGAGTACGAGCAACTTTTATTTTTTTGCCGATGCCCGTGATGCCGCCCGTGTCTAAAACCGCTACTGAACCTGATAATCGCGGTCCTTCCGTCTGTGCACGTTTTTCTTCTGTTTGCAGCTACAGCAGGACGTGAAGACGGTAAGAAACGAATCTTAAATACACGTAGACATTGAGGGCTAGCAGGAGGGACCATGCGCTTACCTGCTGCTCTCTGGCAGGTAGCTCCATGCCCTCCTGGGTTTTAAATGCACCTTAGAACACACATGCATCAACATTACAATGAGCGGGTGGAGGGAGGTTTGGAGTCTTCTCTCACCCCCGTTCTCTGCGACCTGCTGGAGCAGGGGGGCTAGGAGGAGGAGTTGGCCGTCCGACTGCGGTCTGGAGTGTGGAGCCTTCCTGCTGCTGCGGAGTCGGGGCGGTCTGCCTCCCCCCACCGCAGGGAAAAGGGAAACACCACCTGGGTCTGGGTGCAGTTCCCCCCTCCAGGGGCGGGGGCACCTAGACCCGGTTTGTAGAGTACGCTTGGGGAGTGTGATCGTGTGTACAGCGTCTCTTTATGTCTGTCTCCACGTTGGTTGAGTGTGGAGTAAGTGCATATGAGAGCATGAGGGTGGGAATGGATGTTTGTGTCTGTGTGTGCCTGTATGTCTGTGTCTATATGTCAGGTTGGGTGTCAGGCGCCACCTCTCTGGGGACATCTCAGGCCCTCCAAGGTTTGGAGGCCTATCTCCCCCTACCACCACTTCCCCTGCCAGTGGCGGACCCCTCAGACATCGGTGCGTTGGTGGTTCTTTGTGTCCGGGGATGGGCGTCCAGGTACACACCGGCTCACTCCTTGGCGGCCGCTTATCGGGGCCTGGAGCCTGGGGCTCGCTCGGGCCACTTCGGAGGTGGGGTGCCCCCGGCCTCTCGGCCTGGGGCTCGGTCACTCAGGCGCAGCTGGCTGCCGGCGGAGCTCACGGGCGCGTCACTGCAACTCCCCCTGGCTTCTGCTCCGCGGCTGCTGAGTGAGCCCTCATCTGGGACTCTCCTCAGCTCTTTCTGGGACAGTGGCGCGGCTGCCCCTCTGTTGGTCTTCCTTGGTCTCTTGTGTTCTGGGGGCCTCTGGATGTCTGGAGTTTTGATCTCCTCCATACCTGCTTCATGCCCTGGAGGACGGGGCTGTGGCCCCCCCACACCCTCTAGCAGATCATTACATGAAGGAACCTTTTAAAAAAAAAAAACAAGCGCGTCCATGCTCACAGGTGTACACACGGGTGATCACACCCACAAACTACACCCTTTTTGGCTCCTACCTCAAAGCACACTGTGTTCTGTTGATCTTATGTGCTGCACAATAATGTTTAATATTTAGTATTTACTGTCATATTCCCATATATCATTGTGATGTTGTTTATTCTATTACTCTTGTTCTCTTCTGCTTGCTTTCTTTTTTCTTTCTCAGCAGGTGATCCAGGTGATTGATATATGCATTTTTTTTTCTCTGCTCATTCTGTTGGTTTTTGTCTTTTGCCCTTCTCCCCCGTCCCTCTTCTCAGCTGTTTCTCTTTCCCTCTTTCTTTCTCCCCTTCTTTCCCCCAGTCAAGTCTGTCCCGTATTCAGTAAGTGAAAATAAAATAAACAATAAAAGGTGAATCAAATGGACCATTACGGCAAGGCTGGGATGGTCAGTTTGGTAAAGTAAATCCGTTGGGCATCTTTCTTTGCCTTTAGACAACAATTCTGATGGCAAAAGAGCCAAACGGGACAGGCCAAAAAAAAAGAAAAAAAAAGAAACGATTCTAAATCAGCACAGTGTTCAATGCTAATGTTTACACACGTGAATAACAACAGCTGACCGTCATCAACAACACTCGTTTATTACAGCCTGATCACAGTCCGAGGTTCACCGTGATTCAGACAGACAGCTGTGTTTGTTTTACTGAAGTCTTTTACACTGTAGCGATGTGATGTTTAGTTGAGACATTTACAGTCAAACGAATTAAACTCTGGATAAAAAAAGTGTCACAAATCGTTGCCCGCATCTTCCGGAAATATAATTGAACAGTTTGGGGTTGTGGGGCGGGTCCTCTCCTCGTGTCGCCTCGGCTCCTTTGCTCGTCTCTTTGACATCACCTGATCTGCTCTCCCTCTGTCTCACCCACGAGTGAATACAAGGACTTTTCATTTTGTGGCTTCCAAGACGAAATGACTAACGGAGGAGTCAGTCTGTAAGACGCTCTGTAGTTCGTGTTTTGATGCGTACAGCTCACACTGAGCACCGTGACAGAGTCCGACTGAAACCACAGCCAGCGCTGGACTGGCCATCGGGCATACCGGGCATTTGCCCGGTGGGTCGCTCGTGATATTTCCCAAATATATATTTCCTATATTGCTTAAAGTAGAGTGGAGGGACAGCAGGTGTCACACACAGGAGAGCGCTATGCCATCACCCTCCTCACCACAGTGACCAGGACAACAACTGAGCGTTTCCACTGTGGAGCCACGCAGGAGGAGCTCAGCCATAAAACTGATGCACAGATCTACCTGCATTATCGTAAGTTGTTTTTGTTGTTTTACACGAATTGTAATTATCAACTCTTTTTTATTCTTTAATAGATTTCTTGGCACCGTTTAAAAAGTTTCGTTGTGTATTTGTTCAACCTTTTATTTAATGTTTCAGAGAAACTGACAGAGGTGAAGTCCTGCAGTCCTGGAGTCGGTTCATGGATCAGTGGGACGTGTTTTGGAGCAATTTCAACTTTACTTCTTTATTTTCTTATAATTAAAGTCAAATATCACATCAGCAGAGGTAAGTGTAAATAATAAAAACACTTATTTTAACATGTCAGACGTAGACATCCATGTAACAGATGCTTAGACCAATGTTGTGTTCAAATTGTTGACATTTTATTCAGATATCGTCTGGTTTTACAGCTGATACTTTGGATTTATGGATTTATTTATCATTTAAAAATGATGAAAAAACTGCAGTTACTAACAAACATTTTGATTTCAACCAAATTTACAGCCACCGTGTCTCAGTTTTCTTCTATGAAGCATGTTTAGCTATAAATGTGTCTTATTTTATTTTATCAGATTTATCTGCTGTTTTCGTTTTTTCTCTGTGATCGCCGAAATTAAAGTTAGTTTAAATTTAATATCGTACACTTACTGTATGTTTTATTTATATATATCCCTTGTGTGTCTATGGTGACCCCAGGGGTGTGTCAATTTTTTTGTATGTTTTGTTTCTCTTTGTGTTGCTTTGTGTTTTTTTTTGTTATTATATCACCGTTTGCTTTTTTGGGATGATGATGATGATGATGATGATGTGTAGCACATTGTCTGCTTGCCGAATAAATATATCTGAACACACTGTCTGTGCAGCCCATGTGGTTTTTTTTTCTTGTGTATTCTATCTGTGTGAGCCACGGCGTAGTTGTGTAGCGTGCTGGGGGGGGGG
>NW_024582478.1:1791989-1798120 GCF_018398535.1 Haplochromis burtoni | reverse complement strand
AAAAAAAAACCCCAAAAAATAAAAACAAACAACCAAAAAGCAGCTTGCTTCTTCTCGGACTCCCTTTCCTACGTTTCCCTTCCCGGTGCTAGCGAAACAAATAAAAAAAAACCCCAAAAAATAAAAACAAACAACCAAAAAGCAGCTTGCTTCTTCTCGGACTCCCTTTCCTACGTTTCCCTTCCCGCTGGGGTCTCTCGGGACCCCGCTCGCCCGGGAGCGGGGTCCTCGCCAGCCTGGTTCATCGTCGGTTTTTTTCCCCACCCTTTTCTTTTTACACTGGGGTCCGTCGGGCCCCCGCCGAACAAGGCCCCAGCCCGATTTTTGGCTCGGCCTGCTGTGCTTTTTTCTTCGGGGGGTGTGGCCACCCGCCCGCCCTTGCAGCCGCTGCTGTTGCGTCTTGCCCTAAACTAAAGCGCCTGGTGGGGCGCACAAGGGTTAATGGCGACCTCCCACGGCTCGTGCTCGCCTACCGTGCCGCAAAACCCGCTCTCTGTCTCGCCACCGAAAACACCGGCCAGCCGGGAAACGCCATGCTGACGGCTGACGGGGTAATATGATGATGTTTACCGTTGCGAAGGCCGGAGTGCTCGAGGATGCACCGAAAACCGGTGAAGGCTACCTGACCGAAGCAGCAAGCGGGGATGGGATCCATGTGACTGCGCTCATCCAGACATAGTACCCAGAAAGCATTTTTGTTTATCGCGAGGAACCAAACCACTGGTCTGCTAGTTTTTTGTCTAGGAACCAAACCCGTTTACTCTGGTATAGATTGTTGTGTTGTGTTGGATTGAATCGTTTACTTTTTTTTTAGAGAAATAAAAAGGAAAGCGTTGCACTGGCAATCGCTACTAATGTTTCTTGTGTATTGTGCTTGTCGGGCGATCGGAAAACATGTGCCTTTCCGTTTCACATTTCGGATTGGCAGACAACACTTATGTAGCAATACGCGTACTACTAGTTTGCATCGTAACACAAAGACACACACACTTTGTCGTCTGCGATCGCAATGTTTTTTATTGTTGCTTTGATTACACACATTGAGTATACATTGTTACATTGCTTATACATTGGTTACATGGACTTTAAGGGCTCCAGGTATACTTCTTGTAGATAGCTCCAGTGTTCAACAGAGAGTGTCCGGTTTCGGATGTGTACCACACGGAGACCTCGATTTCCATACGAATGTCAGTGATGTCTACGGTTAGTGCGCTCAAGAGACGATCGCATTCGGCGTTGATGTCCACGGTAAGTCCAGTTGCGGGCCCGTTGATGGACCTCAGATCGCCCCAGTCCCCGAGGACGGATCTGATGCGGTATTTGTAAGTGACATGTCTTCCGTCGATCAAACGCTCGTGAGGTTGTGCTACGAAAACACAATTTCCAATGTCACAACTGACGGTGGGGGCATCCGTCACAATTGCACAGGCAGGCTTGAACACGCCGCTGTGTTTCACTCCCTCGCAGTCAACCTCGACGTTGTACTTTTGAAAACTCTGAAACACGTACGTTGCGCCGTCGTCGGGATAGAAAACAGCACGTGTAGAAGAGCTGTCCATCAGTCCCACCAAGGTGCGTGACAACCGGCTGGATGTGTATGTGAAGTTAAACGCACAACGACCGTGGTCCTCTCTATTGAACTCGCACCTGATCTTGTTGTTGTAATCGGTGTTACAGCGGAGGTCTGCGGGCATGTCAGCTTCAGACCACCCGACGCAAGCTAAAGAGCCGAGGCACAGCGAGGCTAAAACACTGATGAAGGTCCACATGGTCTTCGCGGAATGGTTGGCCACTGCAGTACCAGATAGATAGATAGATAGATAGATAGATAGATAGATAGACCTCTGCGCAACTCCTTATATGCAGACTTGGTGGGGCGGGACACGCGGCCGAAATAACGTTGACATGGAGGGGGAGGGCGGGGGTCTCATGTTACACTCTCCCATCTGGCGGCTGGCATGGGCCCCGTAGCGCAGGTTGGACAGTAGGTGAGCGCGCACCTCGAGCACACATGCGCATGACAGATGCAGCAAACAGCCTTGGTCTTAACGTCCTTGCTCCTGGGACAAACGCGACACCTCTGCCTCTTGACAGGGGAATCCCTGGGCTCGTCACGGTTAGCCCGAGGACCGGGAAGGACCGTTCCTGGTGGCTGGCGCGTGCCCTCGATCATAAGTAGAACCAGCGCTCTGCCCAGCCGCTCGAGGAACAGCCTTCGTTTGTTGAGCTTGCCTGACATCCAGTCCAGATGGGTGGCCCTCCAGAGCACGGACGCATTGTACGCCGCCACGTCCACCATGTTATGGAAAAGGGCCACCGGCCACCTAGATGTCTTCCTCCTGCAGCTGTACGTACCCGCTACCTTATCTAGGTTGTCCACGCCACCCTTGGTGCGGTTGTAATGTATCACCATTGGCGGTTTGCTTTCGCTCAGTCGTGGCGGAGGCAGAGACTGGGAGCACGTTAGGTAGCGGGAACAGGTGGTGAGGAGCAACACGTTCTTGTTTCTCTTCGGCACGTAGGACATGACGACCGCGTACGGAATCCCTTCGTCCGGGTCACCGTCAAGCACGGCGATTTCTGCGGACCCCACGGGCCTACCCTTAGAGCATCGCAACTCTCTGGGGATCTCGGGTCTGTTCATTCGAAGAGTGCCCAACAACGTGTGACCTCTTTCTCGGAAGAGCTTTGTGGCAAGCTCGCGGGAGGTAAAGAAGTTGTCGCAGGTGATGTTGTGTCCAGGCGCGAGTCCCTCGGTCAGGTCCATCACCACTCGTGTGGCCAACTTCTTTTCAGGGGGACCGAGCTTGTCGGGCTTGCCCGCGTACAGCTGCATTTTCAACGCATAACTGGACCGAGCGTCGCATAACACCCATATCTTGATCCCATACCTAGCCGGTTTGCTGGGCATGTACTGCCTGAACGGACATCTTCCTGCGGGGTGACAATGACACAACAAAGACAGCGTGTTCGGAACGTATTTTTCGCGTCAACACAATGCAAGAACATAGAAACCCAACCGACCGAAAGAAAAAACCTAATTCCACGGTAAATTATACACGTCACCAACCTCTATATGGAACAAGTCTCTCGTCCACGGTGACCTCGGGTCCAGGACGATACATGACAGGCAAGCGCGCGCACCACCCGTCCCACACCGATCTGATCGGGGCCACCTTATCGTATCTCCCGCGATCATCGAGGCGCCTGGCCTCTCTTGTCTCTCGGTCATCGAACCGCAGGGCACTTGAGTAGGCCCGGAAAGTCTTGAGCGTCATAACTGCTCTGAACACGGGCCTGCCGCTCTCTGAGTCCCACAAGCTCTCACACGCCTCACCTCGCGACTTGTACACGCCTGCAAGTATCAGCAGCCCTACGTAAGCTCTGAACTCGACGCGCCCCATGGGGTTCCATCCGTGTATGGAGGGTCTGCGTCTGGACGCCTCGAGGTTGGTCATGGCGATTACCATGTCCTCTATCTCAGGAGGGAAGAAGGCCATGAATGTCGACACCTCGTCTCGCGCGGCCGCGGTAGCGCCTTCTTCGCTGGGGCCTCCTTCCTCAAGGACTTCTTCTTCTTCTTCTTCTTCTCCTCCTCCTCCTTCTTCTTCTTCTTCTTCTTCTTCTTCTTCTTCTTCTTCTTCTTCTTCTTCTTCTTCTTCTTCTTCTCCTCTTTCTTCTTCTTCTTCTTCTTCTTCTTCTTCTTCACTGTCATCATGGTGACAATCGTGCTTGTCCGCGTGCTGTTCCAATTCCCGGGGTCCGTGCACTAACGCACCGCGATCGCTATCACCGTCCAGCTCACAATCAACCCGATGACACACAGAGCCATCGTGATAATCATGCTTGCCATCCGACCCAAAGACACAATCCTTACTCTGCGCCCGCTGCGTTTGTCCGCATTGACTTTCATCCGTCCATTCTTTCGGACTGCGAGCCTGCCGGCCGTGCGACAGGAAATATGCGAAGTCTTCACTCTGTGAGCCTTCTTCGTGCCTACCGGACAACTCTTCATCTTCCCCTTGCGATAACGCGCGGTGCTCCGGGTTACGCTTGCTGTCTTTTCGTTCCTCGGTGAATAGTCCACGATATTGAAACCTTGCCGGTCTCAATACCACAACAGGATGATTCGCATTTGACGGCGATGGTACTGTGGTAGCTACCGATGCTTGGGCCTGTTCAGTTTCTAGCAAGTCCCGGATCTCATTTGTGGTAGTACTACGTTGCTGCCAAAGTCTGGTGTGCGACATAACGTCTTTTTGTTTACGTGTTTTGCAACCCTCTTCATGTGATAGTAGTACTTCACGGTCGAACCTGACCGACTCCTCACGATCCGCGGTGTCACGGAGAACAACCCTTGGTATAGCAGGCTTAGTACCTGAGATTAGCTCTCTTATCAGCCGCTGATTTCCATTACGGAATCCATGACAAAAACACACCATGACAACAGATCACGTAAAAAAAAATGGTTTATTCACACAGAAATACTATTGTTACCATATGAACAAACAGACATACAACGTCATCATGTCATTACAATCGCATACGGACAGACCAAGTCCAATTGAATTATATTGCACCAGCAGTCTGCTTGCGAAGACGACACCACATAAACACTGTGCACACTACTACTGTCCCGACTGCCAAGCACAACGCAGCGTACATCACCGCTGTCACACGGGCCAGGGGAACCTCTATGCGGTAAACTGTCGATCTGCTGGTTCCGTATTCGGTCTCCGCCACGCATGTCCCCGACCGGAGTACCAATGTTCCCGACCGCAGTACCAATCACACACACACACACACACACACACACACACACACACACACACACACACACACACACACACACACACACACACACACCGCTGAAGCTTGCCTAGATGCATATATGTTTGGAGGGTACGCCGCTCGGTGCGGTCATACGGATTAAACTATTACACTGCGCAGGACTCACAAACGGTACTTGTTGCTGCAGACACGGCCACATACATCGGGTTCAGTGTGTCCTTGTTTCAAGTGTTACAAAATCCAAACCTGATACATACCTTGTGTTCTCTGAGCGTAGTTTTCACTGTTCTATCTGAACTATATCAGTGTAACCACCACCGGCGATATCCGCAGAGAAACACATGGACCCCCCAACTGTACGGCGAGACGGTGTTTCGGTCCGGCCTTGCTCTGCATCAAACGTAGAAACCCTCGCAAACCTTGACAGCACAACAAGCAACGAGGATGACCGTTCCACCGAGAACGGAGCGTCAACCGACGACGAGGAGCAGGAATGGGTCTCTCCTTCGCTCATCAAGGCTGTGAAGATCGCGGTGTATCACCTACTATATCGTATCCTAAACCGTTACATCACTGACTGCAACGGCTGTAAGACCAATCATCCAAGCCAGAAACAACACGACTGCCTCAAACTCTTGGATGATCACTTTTACGCAGACCATTATTATAGCATCAGAAACAAACTCATCACAGCTCGCTTCATACCTTCCATTCAACGGTTCCTGTTTGACCGCGACATTGACGCTTCGGATGCTACGGTGGGAATCGTGGCCGACACGTTGTTGTACGAGCTACAATCGCATACGAAGATATTAGATGCTCTCTCCGAGGCATACATGAAACTGGTGGGAGACAATGTTGTAAAACACGGACAGCTGGGGATAGTTACACAGGTGTACGAATCCAATCGTGGGTCCCGTTGACTTATTTTGTGTAATGTGACTTTGTGCCGCATAACAACGTGATTTGTGAAACTGGTGTATTTTCAATAAACAACCATGAAACGCAATCATCGTGTTTGTACTGTTTGTTGTGTTTTGTTTTACATGCCTCAAACCGAGGCAACAGTTTTGAAATCAACATAGATATTATATCGCGTGGGTACTGCTATATCATTGTCATATCTTTGCAAAACAGAATGGGTTTGTGGGTTCATTGAGACCATCTGTCCGCACTCCGCTCTGGGATAACGCCGGTCGGGGAACATAATAACGCCGGTCGGGGAACAAACATAATAACGCCGGTCGGGAACATAATAACGCCGGTCGGGGAAAGAATGTAATGCACGCCGGTCGGGAACATAATAACGCCGGTCGGGAACATAATAACGCCGGTCGGGG
>NW_024582478.1:1788977-1791964 GCF_018398535.1 Haplochromis burtoni | reverse complement strand
TTATTATGTTCCCGACCGGCGTGCATTACATTTTCCCGACCGGCGTGCATTACATTCTTTCCCCGACCGGCGTGTATTACATTCTTTCCCCGACCGGCGTTATTATGTTCCCGACCGGCGTGCATTACATTCTTTCCCGCGGCGTGTATTACATTCTTTCCCCGACCGGCGTTATTATGTTCCCGACCGGCGTTATTATGTTCCCGACCGGCGTGCATTACATTCTTTCCCCGACCGGCGTGCATTACATTCTTTCCCCGACCGGCGTGCATTACATTCTTTCCCCGACCGGCGTGTATTACATTCTTTCCCCGACCGGCGTGTATTACATTCTTTCCCCGACCGGCGTTATTATGTTCCCGACCGGCGTTATTATGTTACCGACCGGTGTGCATTACATTCTTTCCCCGACCGGCGTTATTATGTTCCCGACCGGCGTGCATTACATTCTTTCCCCGACCAGGCGTGCATTACATTCTTTCCCGACCGGCGTGTATTACATTCTTTCCCCGACCGGCGTTATTATGTTCCCGACCGGCGTGCATTACATTCTTTCCCCGACCGGCGTGCATTACATTCTTTCCCCGACCGGCGTTATTATGTTCCCGACCGGCGTTATTATGTTACCGACCGGCGTGTATTACATTCTTTCCCCGACCGGCGTGGATTACATTATTTCCCCGACCGGCGTATTATGTTCCCGACCGGTGTTATTATGTTCCCGACCGGCGTTATTATGTTCCCGACCGGTGTGCATTACATTCTTTCCCCGACCGGCGTTTATCCCGACCGGCGTTATTATGTTCCCGACCGGCGTGCATTACATTCTTTCCCCGACCGGCGTGCATTACATTCTTTCCCCGACCGGCGTTATTATGTTCCCGACCGGCGTTATTGTTCCCCGACCGGCGTTATCCCAGAGCGGAGTGCGGACAGATGGTCTCAATGAACCCACAAACCCATTCTGTTTTGCAAAGATATGACAATGATATAGCAGTACCCACGCGATATAATATCTATGTTGATTTCAAAACTGTTGCCTCGGTTTGACGCCGGTCGGGGAAAGAATGTAATACACGCCGGTCGGGGAAAGAATGTAATGCACGCCGGTCGGGGAAAGAATGTAATGCACGCCGGTCGGGGAACATAATAACGCCGGTCGTGGAAAGGATGTAATACACACCGGTCAGAGATACATATGTACTAATGCACTCCGGTCGGGAAATATGCACGCCGGTCGGATTGTATATTCTTCCCGACCGGAGTGCATATGCGCGCCGGGCGGAGATAGGGAGGGGAGAGGGAATTAGGGGCTTGTCAACGTAAAGTGGTTATGTATTTATAGAGCCGAACAAGGACTCGTGACACATTGATTGACTTGCCTGCTGCATGACAGCAAAGTCCAAATTTTCCAAACAGTTAAGACACAGGCACAAACTCATCATCAAAGTGACACATTTGGTTTGCAAAAGATGGTTTTGACTGAAAAAACAAACTGTTGTGATGAGCTGTGAGAATCAGACGAGTGGATCAACACACTAGCAGATGTCTTCAGCAGTGAAGCCTGTGCAGGAACAGTATGAGTGTGTGTGATGTGCTGGAGGAATGTGATGTTTTAATACTTATCTCTGAATTATCTGCATTTGTTCTGTGTTTAAACATAATGATTTAAATATGTTTCATTCTTCAGGGCGAGGAACCGTCGTGGTGGTTGTATCTGAAGGAAACTACATCATCTTGCCGTGCTCGCTCAGCTCCCAGGAGAGCCTCGTACGAACGCGCTTTCACTGGAAGAAAGACGATGAGCGGGAGGTGTTTGTGTACGACGCCGGCCTCCATCATAATAACAGACGTTCAGGTCAAGACGAGCGCTTCAGAGGACGCGTGTCACACTTTTCAGACCAGCTGAAGTTTGGTAACGCCTCCATCATCATCAGAAACACCACGGTGGCCGACAGTGGAGACTACACCTGTGATTTTCCATTTCATCAACCGGACAGAGAAACATTTAACGTCACCCTGGTTGTTGGTGAGTCTTTCATTTCTGCAATCATCCTAAGAAGTCATTCCAACCTGAAACAGTATGGAGTGTCCTCTTTCTCCTGCTGTGTTCACAGGTGCAGCTCCGAAGCCGTTTGTTGGGATCCTGAACATCAGCGAGGACGAGGCGCTGCTGAAGTGTGAGGTCAGAGGAGCTTCTCCAAAGCCTAAAGTAGAGTGGAGGGACAGCGATGGGAACATCCTTCCTGCTGAGGAGCCACAGGTGTCACGCACAGGAGAGCGCTATGACATCACCCTCCTCACCACGGTGACCAGGACAAACAGCAGCCTCTTCCTCTGTGTAGCCACGCAGGAGGAGCTCAGCCACCGAGCTGCTGACGAGATCTTTGTTCCAGGTTTGATTCCCACTCATCATGTTTCCATCTGTGATGCTGATGTTTGTGCGTTTTAAACAATGCTGTGAAAAAGTATTTCTCTTCCTTCCTGATTTCATTGTTTTTTGCATATTTGTCACATTTAGATGTTTCAGATCATCAAACAAATATAAATAACGAAGTAACACAAAAGGTAGTTTTTAGATTATTTATCCAAACACAGACACACACTGTGATTAAGCAAATCTTTTGGAAGGCTGAGTTTAATTTTCCTATTTTAAGCATTAATGCTGCCAGAGCTGAAAACCAGAAATGAATAAAAAAAAATCTCCTAAACAGACAAAAAACATTTCTGACAAAGTGAATTAGACCAAAATCTGACAAAGCAGCGCGTCATGAAAGAGAAGCTGAGACAAGTCGGCGACATCCATCCTTATTCTTCTTGATCTGAGTGCAGCTTTTGACACAATCTCTCATCCCATTCTCCTTAGCAGATTAGCTTCTATTGGTCTCTCTCACACTCCACTAGCCTGGTTTAAATCATACCTATCTGACCGCACTCAGTTCATTCAATTAAAATCCTTCACTTCTCAGCTTTCTCCTTTATCCACT
>NW_024582478.1:1766757-1768446 GCF_018398535.1 Haplochromis burtoni | reverse complement strand
TCCATGTTTCACACTGCAGTCTGTGATGAGTCAAGGAGATCATATTGATTATGTCAACTGTAAGTGTTTCACTCCAAAACCTGCTGCAGGTGCTGGTGATCCTGCAGAAACTGGTTCTACTTTTGTAGATGTCAGATGGTAAAAAGCTGCTTTGACTTCTTCAAATATCACTCAGCTTCACGTTGTTGTCACAACAAACCAAAGTTTCCTGCAAACCTTTGACTGTATTTAAACTTGATGAGATTGACTTTTTCTTTTGTCTTCCTGTCGAGTCGACTTGTTGGAGGAACGTCTGTCTGTATTGGAGGTGTTCACATCTGTTTTTAACATTTCTCAGGTTGAAAAACTGTTTTTATTCAGAGTCATCAGCAGCTGTGCCTTTCACAGTGATGAAGTTTGTGCTGTTAAAACTGGTATTGATGTATTTAAGAATCAAGCTGCTGTCAAAATGATGGATATTTTTGTGTTTTTTATGATTTTATGAAGCAGTTTGATGCTGATTTTATAATATTTGTATCGCACTTTTTAAAGTCTTGCAAATAAACACATTAAGCTCTAAACTCAACTTTTTCTGGCTCAGCACCACAAAGCTTAATTATTACTGTCCATAAATATAGAAATCATTTATCATTTGTAAACTCTTTTCAAATGATAAAAATAAAGATTTTAAATTGTATTTTTCTGATTTTGTTTAATAAAGGACTGGAAAAGGTGTGACCATGTGATTATACCACTGCATGCAGTTAGCGTCATAAGCTTTGGGACTACTTTTTGGTAACCTTGCCTCTGCACAGCCACAGTGGACTCCGTGCTGATCTTTAAATTCACCAGTCTTTGTCTTTATGTTTATCATTCATGTGAAGTAATTGACTCTCATCCAGATAATACTGTCCACAGCAGCACAACAAACCAGGTTCAGGATCCAGCCCAACTGAGGTTTATCACAAAGGACAGTTTGAGATGATCTGTTTGTTTCCTAAACCCAAACTGGGAGCAGCTCACACAGATTACAGACACTTCAATGACATCATCACTCACCTGCGATTTCACCTGATCGATCTTTCAGGGTAAGCTCTGCAAGGTAAAACATTTAAATTTGATTTTTTTTTTTTAACCACCTGGTTCAGGTAGAAAAATGGTCTTCACCATTTTTTTCTATATTTATGCAGGCTTGTTTGCACAACAAAGCTAAATAGCTATATAAACCATTCAGAATCTAAATACTGTTCTTTGGTAGAATTAAAAAATAAGTGTAGTGCAGGTCTATGATGATTTTGTTTTGATTCTGGTTCTGAGTAAATTGGTGGGAATGGGTGGCCTAAAGTAGTCCTGATTTTGAACTGTTGAAGTCCTGTTTTAATTCCGAGTCAGTTCTGGGTCTGGTTGAATTGTGGTTTAGTTCCTGTGTCTTGATACAGCCCTGACTTTGTTCTGCCTTGCTGCTTAATTAAAAAAATAGTTTAGAGTGTTTCGCATATAAGATTTTTTCCCCTATATGAAGTCTTTCTTTTTTTTTTGAACAAAACTCAAAACACAGCCTAATAAATTTTTAAGTCATTTCCGATCACATTTGTAAATTATTTTCAAATAATTTAAATAAAGATTTTAAATCTTGTTTAATAAAAAATTGGAAAAGGTGTGACCATGTGGTACAACCATAAGTTTTGGGACTACGTTTCGGTAACCTTG
>NW_024582478.1:1764899-1766241 GCF_018398535.1 Haplochromis burtoni | reverse complement strand
GGAGCCGAGGCGACACGAGGAGAGGACACGCCCCACAACCCCAAACTGTTCAATTATATTTCCGGAAGATGCGGGCAACGATTTGTGACGCTTTTTTTTTTTTATCCAGAGTTTAATTCGTTTGAAAATGTCTCAACAAAACATCACATCGCTAATGTTTGAAAGACTTTAAAACAAACACAGCTGTCTGTAATAAATGAGTGTTGTTGATGACGGTCAGCTGTTGTTATTCATGTGTGTAAACATTAGCATTGAACACTGTGCTGATTAATATTCGCTTCTTACCGTCTTCACGTCCGGTTGTACCTGCAGACAGAAGAAAAAAGTGCACAGACGGAAGGACCGCGATTATCAGATTGATGAGTTGATGTGTCATGACGGGGAGGCTGTAACAGGCAAACTGAACTGTAGCGTCAGAGAAGCTCCCGAAGAGTCCGATCAGATCGAGTTTATTAAACACTAAAAACTACAACTTTAAAACTCTCGCGGTGCACACCAAACACACTTCAGCACAAACACAGTGCAACAAAGCACAAGGAGGGCTTTAAATCTGTGGGCGTCACTGCTACTGTAGGTCACGCGTGATTGTGTTTTTTTCTCCTTTGCAGCAGAGCAGCTTCCTTAAACTCTCATAGTTTAGACAGTTTAATTTAAAGCTCTGGTTCCATTTTTACATTATTAAACTTTTTTCTTTATTAAATCAAAAACGATCTCTGTCTCCTGATCCTGTTTGACAATCACGAAGTATCATAAAATAGTCAAAAACACCAGGGCAATGTTTTTAAGAAATTCCAGTTTTATCTGAACAACAGTCCAAAGGTTTCATTTGATTTACAAAAATCGAAAATATTTAAATAGGAGTGTTTTCCTGATCACAGTCATCACTTCAAGACTCCACATGTTTGACTTCCTCATGATCACAGAGCTGAAGTTAGAGACCGAAACTAATCAAGCTGAATCTAAACCCGAAATCTTCCCTTATCCGTGTAACAATAAGATGCTCTCTGCCTTCTGATTTTTCTAAGTGGGAGGGTGGCAGCTTCACTCCACGGTAAGTGGTAAGGTCTGCAGTTGCTTTTTTCAGTTTGTTGGAATGAAGACTGTGAGGATTCAACGCATCAAAACACGAACGCAGAGCTTCTTAAAGACAGACTTATCCGTTAGTAACAAACCAGAGATAACAGAGTTCATCACTTCCTCGTTGAAGCCACAAAATTGAAAAGTCCCCATTTTCACTCGTGGGTGAGACCAGAGGCGGAGCCAGACATTTGAAACACCCGGGGCTTAGCCCAAAAGGGTAGTATGCATGTGGGATTTTTTTTTCCCTTGGGGGGGGGGGAGA